>NW_007577804.1:251937-253379 GCF_000690725.1 Stegastes partitus | reverse complement strand
TTCTCTGATCCGACGTGTGCTGCCAGATTTCCAAGTTCCCCTTGACTTGTGTGAAGAACTTTCTCCTCTGAGTCACTCTGCAGCGACTGACACCAAGGTTAGATCAGCGTTTAGTTCTTGATTGGCTCTTAATTAGCGCTGAGCTTCCACACAGGAGCTGTTTGTGGTGTGATGTGGTTTTATGGTAGCTTTAAATAATGATATATTATAAATGAATTAGAATTCATACCAGCGCTTTGGAGGCCGCTGCTGTGTCTCCGGCTTGCTTTGGATATCTGAGAGCGACGCGCTGCAGTTGGAGGATTAGTTCCTGTTTTTAGATGCTGGCGCCACAAACTCGGAAAATTTGACTAATGATTGAATGAAGGTTGAAATTGTGTTCATTTTCGGTCTAATTAATAACAGTAAAAACAATCATGTGCATGTGGAACAGCGTGGGCGGCGATGCATCCACTGCCTCAGTAAACGTTGTACAGTAAGTGTGAGTCATGCGTCTGTGCACGTGAGAGATTGTGGAGCCACTCGAGCTCCACGTGCGCAACTTATATCACACACATATGCAAATACGCCGACCGCCGTAAATCCTTTTCACGCTCCATAAGTCCCGGCGTTTTCACGAGTTGCGGTTAAGTAAAAAGCTGCTGATTCGTCCACATTTTTTAAACCTCCATATGCTGCGCGGCTCCACTCGGCTGAGCTGCTAATTCCTCCGACGCTACTTTTTATGCCCCCGGCCTAAAAGGGAATCATTAAAGGACCCGATCCAGGTGTGTCGCCAAGGTCAATAACAGTTCTGTTGGTGGAAAATGTTTTTGCAGCCGTCTTCGTCTTGACACGGTGATGAAAACGTCGGATACGCAGCAGGCTCTGTGGTGCAGCACTGAGCAGAAGTTCCATGCACAAAATTCATCAGAGGCCTGATTTTAGCACCAGAAAAGATAAATCTAATGGTTTATGCTGCTTACGTCACTCCGTATGAAGTAAACTGATGATCAAAAACAACCCGTAACATTCTCTAAAAGCACTTTCACTACTTCAGATGTCTTCAGCAAACTCCTGTATGAGCAGAGTTGTTTGATTTTTACATTCGCAGCATTTTGTGTTTCTGTGCTCATTGTACGTGTGGTGACAGGAGGCAACTGGGTTTCTGTTTCTGAAGACGTTTCATCTTCATCCAAGTGGCTTCCTCCGTTCTAACGGACTCGTAGGATGTCTCGGGTGTTTATTCTCAGTCCAAATGTCTCATTGGTAAAACTGCCCGGGGAGGGATCTCAGGACGGCATAATTACCTGATTAGTGGCGTCGTGTACGTCTTCCTCTGGTTGTTCCAGTTTAACACAAACCTCCTAAATGTAGACATTGCTGTCCACAAAGTAGTGCACCATATCCCTCAGAGCCTGAATCTGTCCCAGAGGAGCTGCACTGTAAAAAAAAAAAAAAAA
>NW_007577804.1:250500-251752 GCF_000690725.1 Stegastes partitus | reverse complement strand
AGACAAAAAATTCTTCATCATTTGACCTAACTGGGGAACCTTTAGTGACTCAGCTGTGACCAACAGTCACGTGACAAAAATTCCGGGACTTTTAGGTTGAACTGCAGGCCGTGTTTCTACATAGAGTATGGCAACAGACACACAAAAAATGTAGTTAAATTAAAATATCTATGGTGCATAGAGGCACCATTTTTCCCTGCATTGGTGAAACTTGTGGACACTTGGAAAAATGGTTGTGCGTTTTTATTGCAGGTTTTTCCAGTTTCTTTTTCTTGATTCTGTATCATTCTGCACAGAGCTGGCCCTAGGCATACGCAGTATAGGCAAATGCTAAGGGCGCCGACATCCATGGGGGGCGCCACAAGCTTACCAGGCTAACTGACATGTATTCAGGCAAGTATGTGTCAACAAGCGCCGATGCAGTTTGTCTACCTTTAGCAGTAAAGATGTTACGTTAGCGTCTTAGCTGCTAACGTTAGCAGCGAAGACGTTAGCGTCTTAGCTGCTAACGTTCGCAGCAAAGACGCTACGTTAGCATCTTAGTTGCTAACGTTCAAGGCAAAGACGTTATGTTAGCGTCTTAGCTGCTAACATTCGCAGCAAAGACGTTACGTTAGCGTCTTAGCTGCTAATGTTAGCAGTAAAGACGTTAGCGTCTTAGGTGCTACAGTTTGCAGTAAAGACGCTACGTTAGCGTTTTAGCTGCTAACGTTAGCAGCAAAGACGTTAGCTGCTAACGTTAGCAGCAAAGATGTTAGCGAACCGTCTTCGCTAATGTCTGAAGACGACGGTAGAGAACCCGCATCGGCGCTTGTGGTTAAATATTTGCCTGAATACACGTCAGTTAGCCATGGAGTGTCGCAAAGACTTGTTTCTTCAGTTTCATTTAGTGTGTTGTTTATGCTTAAATAAAAGCTCGAATACATGCATACAGTTTGTGTTACTGTATGAAAATTCGGAGTGAAATTCACTGTGATGCTCGGGGCGCAAACTACAATCTTGCCGAGGGCACCAAATTGGTCAGGACCGGCCCTGATTCTGCACAGAGGACATTCCTGAGTTCTCTCATCTAGTCGTGGTTGTTCTGTTTCCATAGAGCTGCAGGTCTTTAGATTGCAGAGAAAAACGAAGCCACAGTGGGAAAAAAAAGTGAGAGGAGCTAAAAAGAAAACATTTGGAGATGGTTCGTAGTGGTACGAAGCAGGATTTCTCTGATCCGACGTGTGCTGCCAGATTTCCAAGTTCCCCTTGA
>NW_007577804.1:195898-247785 GCF_000690725.1 Stegastes partitus | reverse complement strand
ATGAATTGGTTTGTCCACTTTTTTAATATTCAGTTTCCTGCCGCTGCGTCGCTAAAACGACTGAAATGAAAAGAAACGAGAGCTCAGAGAGTCAACACGACCTCCAGAGTTCCTGTGAATGTTCGTTTGTGAAGGATTTCTGAGGAATTCTGCTGATCCGCTCCCTCGGTTCTTCCCGGTTCTGCTCTGTTTTCCTCTCTCTCTCTCTCTCTCTCTCTCTCTCGCTGTAATGAAAGCGATGACTGTGTGAGGTGTGATCCCACATCAGCGCTCCCTAATTGGAGAAACTTGGGAAATAACATAACAGGGCCTGGGAGGAGATGATCAGCTTAGCGGCGGCCCGTCCTTCACATGCTGACCGTATCTTTCTACCTCCTCATCTCAGGTGATTAGAGAAATCCCGCGGACCCTGTCAGAACCTCCGAATCAGCACACTCATACACTGAGGTAAGTGGTGTGTGATCCGTGCATGTGTGTGTTTGTGTCGTTGCTGCATGCCTGCAAAACTCCTTCGCTCAACAAAACTATTCCTGTTTTGTTTATTGCAAGTTGAAGTCCTGCATTCAAACATGCTGCAGATGAGGAAAAAGTTTTCTTTCGCTAACATTGCTAACGGGAAGAAATTCATCTGGGACTATTTTCTGCTGCGGATTAATACGTGTTTGTTGTGAGAGTCTCGCTGTGTGAGCATTTCTGGCAGCAGGATGGTGTTTTATGGCTCAGAATGAATTATCTAATGTGAGTACGTTCAAGAGAATTTACTGTTTGTCTCTTTTTTCGGCATGTACGTGTGTTTGCATCTCTGAGTGTGATTATTAACATTCTATACTGTGTTGTGTTTGGTCAGACTTTTACCATTCATTATACTGGGACTTTTCCTTTACAACAAACAATACAATCATATTTTTAACACGGTTTTTGTGACATACTATGATGATTTTTTAAATGACTTTTTTTCATTTTTAGTGTCCAGTGTTCAGACAGGACAGACTTCAGGTCCTGTACAATCAATGTGTTGTTTATTTAGTGGTTTTATTTTAATTTTATTGATGGGATTTGTTCAGAATAAATCCACGGTTCTACTATCAACATGACTAAAAGTAAACGTAGCACCAGTAGTTTGGTGACATCTGGAGTAAAGGTTGCAACTCGTGTCAAAATTATGTTTCCTGCCTCATTTTCAGCCAACCAGTCACACATTAAATGGAACAAAACGGTTGTATTTGAACACAAATCAAGTATTTCTTCTGCCTAAACCAAGCTTCTAAGTGTCCAACAAAGTGAGACACTTTCCTGAACTGAACCACATAGTTTTTTGTGCCTGAAGTGAACCAGAAACCAATAAAAATCCAAATTAAATGGGAGAAAATGAAGAGAATGAGGTTTCTTGTTCATCACAGCACACAAACTGACTCTTTTTTCCAAACTGGCTGCCTTTATCGACCAGCTTTTAGGTCACATTTTTGCAAAACAAAGTTACGTGTCCTTCAAAACATATTTGAGAAAGCGGTTTAGTTTTTGTGTTTAGCTGGAAGGATGTTTTGGAGGTTGAGTCCTTACACTCGACAGTTTTATTGCCTTTCAACGAGGAACAATGTCGACGGCGCTCCTGTTCGTCTCCATAAAAGAACCAAAGTAGAGCCTGTAAACTTCCAAATATAATAAAGAAGCAAAAGCAAAAGTTGGAGCGTCCTTTAAACTTGTAAAATGTTGAACCACATGTTTGGAGCTTAGTTCTTGGATGTTGGTCAGGATTACTGGGGAGTCTTAATATTGTGTACAGGTGTGTTTTTGGCATCCAGATTGCAGCTTTTTGGACGTTTTCTACGGACACACAGCTCCTATGACGTCCCAAAGTCTTGCTTGTTTGGCCTCATTGTTGTTGAATCTTTGTTAAATCTGTACCAAAGCTCTAAATTCATACAAAAAACCCAAAAAATGTGGCGTTTCTGCTGCAGAAAATCCTTCATGTTTTCATCGGTGAGAAACTCCGACAGCTGGAGTTCGATGGAAAACGCTCCTCGTGTCTCTAATAACGTCACTTCTCACATTTGCTGCTGCTTCTTGACGATCAGAGCCGTGGTGGGAGGCACATGAGTGACACATTTAAGTCCTGAAACATCATTTACTCTGTTTTTATCCAGTTCATTAGTTGTGTTGTTTAATTATCGCGTCCGCATGTTCGTGTCACTGTCAAATCACAAGACGCACACGTGATATTTAAATTAAAACTCATCAAATGAAAAGTCACGAAGCAACCAGGTGTGAGTTATTTTTACACGGTGTTGTTTGAGCGTTAATTCACAGCTGCTGTAACGGACGCAGTGTTGAGTTTGACTCAGTAGATTGAATTCAGAGCTGCAGAAAGCAGAAACAAAGGAGGGAAAGAATCAAGACGCAACAGTGTGGAAAAAAGTAAAGAAGGTGCAAATTTCACAAGATTTAAAGGAACAGAGACAGAAAACTTGCAGCAGAAAACTGCACTAAAACAACCGAATGACCATTTAGCACAGAGCTGCAGCAGTTTTATGGAGCACAAACCATCATTCGTTGTCTTTTTCTGCTGTTTTAGGGTGTTTTTGCATCAGGAAAGATTTTAAATGATCAGATTTGGGGCTGCAAGGTGGCGCAGTTGGTAGCACTGTTGCCTCGCAGCGAGAAGGTCGCCGGTTCGCGTCCCGGAATCTTTCTGCGTGGAGTTTGCATGTTCTCCCCGTGCAGCGTGGGTTCTCTCCGGGTTCTCCGGCTTCCTCCCACACAGTCCAAAAACATGTTGAGGTTAATTGGTGATTCTAAATTGTCTGTAGGTGTGAATGTGAGTGTGCTTGGTTGTCTGTCTCTAAGTGTAGCCCTGTGATAGACTGGTGACCTGTCCAGGGTGTCCCCTGCCTTCGCCCTAAGTCAGCTGGGATAGACTCCAGCCACCCCGCAACCCTACTGAGAATTAAGTGGTGTATAGATAATGGATGGATGATCAGATTTGATCAGTTAAAACGTTCAAAAAATAGTTTTTTGGATACAAAGCAAGCCAGAACTCTGCACCAACACCGTCAGACCAATGTGCAGGTTTACTAAAATCTGCGTCTCCTTCAAGGTACGTGAATGCAGTTTTGCACAGAACACTACTCATGTGAACGCAACCTCTGCAGAGTTCGGGCCTGCAAAGCTTCTGCTCTCGGGGTTGTGACGGGAGCCGGGCGCCTCTTTTTACCGGTGCAAATAAACACAAAAGGCACAAAGCAGCCAGCTGTGTTCATGTTGCTGCAGCGGGGAGACCGATCTCACAGGAGCTTCCTAAAGCGAGAGAACAGCTTCATGAAATCAAACAGACGCTGGCGTTTTACTAGACGTGTCGACTTGTGTGTTTGACTCATCTGCCTGGCTGCAGATTTTATGAGAAAAGCGTTGGATTCTGTCCATCGTGAGTCCAGAGGAGTGGGTCAGGTTCGGGTCAGCTGAACCCCCGAGTTCACCCGAGGACGAGGCTGCTTCTTCTCGGATCATCCGTGACCTGAGTTCGCTGCATCGTGCATCAAAGGCCAACTTGGCCTGCAACCGTGACTGTGAGATTTAATGCTCGACTGCTGAAATCTCATGAAAACACTGTTTGGTGCTGCGAGCAGAGCCTGAACACCGAACTGTAGAACAAACAACAGCTCAGGTTTATTCATTTACAGGCAGAAAAAGAAAAAGAGCCCTAAAACACACAGTTAGCTCAACTTAAAACAGCGAGTTTTAGCATTTAAAAACTTGTATAATTATTATTTGACTGCTTCAAAAGATCTGTTTACACGTTCAATGCGGAGGTTTCCTACATTTCTGCATTTTTTAAATGTTTCTGCTGAATTGAAAGACTCAGTTTGTATAAAATCAAGTTTTTTCAACTTTGTTAACACATGAATATGGTGTTTTTTTTTTAATATACTGAAGCTAAATAAGCAGCAAACACCACGACTGAGCATTTCCACCATGAATCCAACACAACTTTCCTACAATCCTGTCAACTTGCATCATTATTCAAACGTGTGAATTACTGAATTACTCCAGAACAACCTCCCATCGTGTAGCATGCAGTAGTTTAGCAGTGTTTGAGCAGAGTTGTAGGCGAGCTGGTGTGCTGGAGCTGCACTGACTTCATAACCTGCACATTCTAGAGGAACAAAGAGCTGCATCTGAGACTTTCTGAGAGTGTTTCTTTTTTTTTTTTTAAATTGAAAACTAACTTCTTTGATATTCAGGGATGAGTTTTTAAGGAGTTTAATCAACAACCTGAGACAGTTTTGAAGACGTTGCAAGCAAGAGTCGCCTTTTCAAGTCCCGACTGCCATTTTTTGAACCGTAAATTTCACAGAATCCCACCTTTTAAACGGGAGCATGTTGAAATGAGACGATTTACAGTAACCAATAAGAAAACAGCACGAGATCTAAGTGCATCCTTTCGAAACTCTTAGTGCCACCTCCACTACAAACTACAATTCTTTAGAGGTGAACTGATTCTGAATTACACTTTGAGGAAAACGTACTTTCTCCCATATTGTGTCCGTCTGTGACGCATCAGGAACACGTTTAGAATCAACATATCTTTATTTATGGCTTTACTGTTGCTCATTTTTTTAAGCCAACTGGTTAAATGTTAGATAAGAAGGGACAAAAACTGGCGCAAAAGCTTTAAACATGTAAAACCGCCCTATTTTAACCTAAACTGTGCTGTTTTCTGTGTAGTGAAAGCAAAACTGGGAACAGTGGTCCCACCTGAGACCTAAACTCTGGTCTCCTGGGGGAAATTCCTGCTGCTGAATTTTGGATTTCGAGTTAAAAGAATCCCTTGTTGTCGTGTGACCTGAGTTAAAACAACTCGGATCGTCGACGAACACGCTGAGTTCGGAGACTCATGCCGAGCGTCTGCACGCTGTAAGACACGTGTTGCCGTTCGAATCAACATAATCTATGTTTCAGCCTGCAGACATGCAGCCACTGTAAAGAAACGTTTCTTTTGGAATTTGTTTTTCCCCCAAAACCTGAAAACATGAATCTCCCCAAGGATGTAAATACTGACAACCCCCTCTCAGATTTAATATTCACCTCGCATGTCCGTGTCTTTACGTTTGTGCATGAGTGTGCACATGCCCTGGAGCTTCCATGTTTCTGTCTTTATTTTGCGTTTTTCTTTCAGAAGGTTTTTTTTAAATTTTTTTTTATTGTTTTCCACCAGGAACCTGCTCCATATTTCATCAGTTTCCACACTTTGTAAAAGCATCCTGACAGTGAATATGCATTTTTTAACACTTTGGGATTAAGTGCTTCGCTTAGAGGCGTCTCAAAAAAATTTGTAGAGGAAGTGAAAACTATTACTGGTGCGAGCGCGTGGTGTTAGCATGCTAATGATCCCGAGGAGAGGTGCAGCAAATGGTGACGGGAGAGTCGGCGGCGGAAAGACACGATTTTAAAAGAGAGACGGGAAAAAAGACAGAAACGGTCACGAGGGAATTTGGCAAAAAGGAAAATAAAAAAAACCTTGGAGACGAGACGCTGACTGACGGATTGCGTGTCTGCCCGAGGTCGCTGATTACCAGATGTTGCGTTAGGAAACACACATCGGAGCACCGACTGCACAACAAAAGACAAGCTGCCAAAAATCTTCTGCATGAGTTGCAGGTTGATGCAACGTTTTTTTCTTTTTCCACTCACTACCTGCAGTAAACAAGTTCGGGGGATGTTTCGTGACATTCTGTCAGCTTGGAAACACCAAAAAAAAAAACCTGAATGTGAAGAAAGCAAACACTCAGCACTCCGGTTTCTGTCAGAATTTCCCACCAGTGGAGCCGGCGGCTGAATCCAGCGTCGAATCCAAGCGAGCACAAGTATTTTAGACTGGAAAAAAAACAAATAAAAAGAAAAGATAAAGCTCCTTTGTAGCTGATATAAACATATTTATTAGATGCTAATATAAAAAAGTTAAATAAAATGCAGAAAGTAGACATGGACAACGACAGAAAGCTCTATTTTTATTAACGGAAATGGAAAACCTTGACCATTATTGTCCAGTTTTCACCCAAAAAACAGACACATGCATGAAGAAAACTCCAACTATTTGGTATTTTAGTTGTTGCACATGGTCGAACTGAAGCAGCAGCATAAAAGTCCAGCTACTTGAAACTCACAGAAACCCTACACTTTATTCTTCAGGCATCAGGAAAGCCTGAGCTGACCTCTGTAATGTCATTTAAATATCTTTTTTGTGTTTTTTTTGTCTCGATAAAGTTCCTCCAGAGCCAGAAAAGACATATTTAGTGTTCATCATCGCCAGTAAATTACATGTCAATTGAAAGCACCTTTAATCAAACAGATATTAAAGCCGCAGATTATATTAAAACCACAGCTGAATGATAAACACTTCTCCTTTTTTTTTTTGGATGTTTCGACCACTCTTGCCGTGAATCTTGATCATTTATTTCACACTTTAACATTTTTAAATATTCTTGGTGTGTCTTGCTGGATCTAATGAAGGTGACACGCCACGATATTCAATTTTATTAAAGTTATTTTCAGTAGCTCGATGCTGAAAATTATTGGCGGCACGTTTGCATTCTTGGCCCGTTTCCAGCGGGAGTTGGACGGCGCCGAGGCTTCCACTTATCTCCGGTGCTGTTTGTGATATTTATGGAGGAGATTCGGGCTTTTGGGAACCTCTGAGTCACGTTTCTGCTTTTTGCGGATGACGTAGTTCTGTCCGCTTCAAACTGCGACCTTCAGCGCACGCTGTTGGGATGAGATTTAATGGTTCTCCGCTGGAAACCGGTAGATTTTCCTCTGGGTTTTAGGGTGAGTTGCTGCTGATCTTGGTCTTAAATGATGGGAAAACGGAGAATGAGATGGACGGATTGGTGCGACGTCAGCAGTCATGCAGGCGTTTTGTCTGACTGTTGTGGTGAAATAGGGGCTGAGCCAGGAGGCAAAGATGGCAGTTTATAAGTCGGTCATAAACTCTTGATTGTGACCCAAACAATGAGGCTGTTACTGATGAGTTTCTACTAAACAGTGTCAGCCTCAGAGAGGGTGAGGAGCTCAGAGTAGAGTCACGACTTTAAAAAGAAGAAGAAACAGCCTTAATTTGTCAAAAAAAACACACATTCCAGCACTGTGAGATTGTCCCAGTTGGGGTCAGAGTGCAGGGTCAGCCATGATAGTAGCTGGTAGGGTCTGATCGGTAAGACTCAACCACCGCTGCCAATTTGCACATCCGTAAAGGTGGGCATGATTTATGTTCCACCGTCCGCCAAAGTCCACAAATGTCTGCGTGGACTGGCAGCACTAAAAACACACCTTCAACAAACGGAGGGCGTAATGGAAGAAGTTCTTGGTCCTTTATATTCATCATTAACAAAGTTGGAGTTGCAGTCGTCACTGCTGGACTTTGGAGGCGCTTCGATCTGCGCATTCCTAAACACAGTCCTAATTTCTTCAGATATCCCGTCTTATGTTCACGCACTGTCCTCGACACAACTCAGGGACAATCACTGATACGGTGCTGCAGCCAAATCCATGAGCAGCTGCTGTTTCCTGGATTCTTTTTCAATTAAATTCAGTTTTATTAACATAAATATAATGTTTGAAATAACAGGACATTAAACCGACAGCATAGCAAACTGGTGCGGCTCCATTAAAGTATGAACGGAGCTTCAGTCTGCTGCTGTGACACCTCCTGGGGGCCTTACTTTGGAGGTTTATTCCAGGCTGGGAGGGAAAAGAAGTCACTGGAGGGATAATATGTCTCATCTGTCCTGGGAACACCTCAGGATCCTCCAGGAGCAGCTGGAAAATGTTGCGAAGGAGAAGAACATCTGGATTTCCTGACTTAGTCTGCTGCTTCTGCAACCGGTTTAAACCTTCATCACTCGACCTGCTGAGAGAATCTTTTGAAAGAACATAATGTTTATGAAAAGTCAAGACTTAAATCTAAAACCGACCCAATGACAGAGACCAAAAGAGCCGAGGGGGGGCCCAGATAAAGAAATATGAGATGGAATGAGTAAGTGGAGGAAAGAAAAAGAGCGACAGGCTGCCGAACTAACAAAGAGAATAAATAAACGAGTCATAAAGAGCTCATGGACACGATAAAAAGTCCTCACATTTGGTTTTTATTCCCCAGAGAGATGTGTTTCGAAGACGGGGAGAAGCATCACAGAAAGTTATAAAGTTGTAAGCAACAGTGTGAAGAGCGGCTCGTAGAGAAGCATTATAGTTTAGCTTCATGAAAGCAATTTTATTTTTGACAGCGTAATGTGCAAGAAGGATTGAACAGAGATTTTACTGCAGATTCCACCAGAAACGAGCAGCGATGAAGGGACGGGAGTCAGAGGGGAGAGCAGATAAGTAAAGGAGTCGGCTGAGAGAAGAGGAGGAGGAGGAGGAGGAGGATGGATGAATGGTGGCGTAGGAGGGAAAGGAAAAAAAAAAAAAAGAGATTAAAATGTGTAGAGGAGGAGAAGCAGAGATGGCAGCCGGAGGAGGATAAAGTGGAGAGGGGCATATGACGGCCTGGCAGGTCTCCAAAGGCTCCCGGCGGCGATCCAGCTGCTTCTGAAGGCCACTTCGAAAAGCCCGTTAGCGGTGCCAACAATACAGGGAGGGAAGCAGAGAGCCGGAGAACGAGAGGGGGGACAGGAGAGAGTGAAAAATGGAATATGGCGAGAGAAAGAAAGAAAAAAAAAAAAAAACAGAGAGAGATGCTCATCCAGGACGCAGGGGGACGCAGGGAAATGTTGTTCCTGAGACAAAGACAACAAACGGGACTGAAAACAAAGACGTGCACCGCAAATCCCCACTGATGCTGCTGCTGCACACGGAAAACACTGAATATGTCAAAACAAGGATGCAGGAGGTTGAACATCGTGTGTGGCCTTCAGCTAATTAACCCCTGATACAGCTGTGCTTCATGTCAAACACTCCTGCATCATAATAAAACCTCTCTGAATGAAGCTTTACCCATTTAAATCACTTCTGTATTATCCGTCCATTCATTATCTATACACCGCTTAATCCTCACTAGGGTCATGGGGGGCTGGAGTCTATCCCAGCTGACTCAGGGTGAAGGCAGGTTCACCTGGACAGGTAACCAGTCTATCACAGGGCTACACTTAGAGACAGACAACCAAGCACACTCACATTCACACCTACGGACAATTTAGAATCACCAATTAACCTCAGCATGTTTTTGGACTGTGTGGGAGGAAGTCGGAGAACCCGGAGAGAACCCACGCTGCACGGGGAGAACATGCAAACTCACCGGGACGTGAACCAGTGACTTTCTGGCTGCGAAGCAACGGTGCTAACCACCAAACCACCTTGCAGCCCCAAGATAAACATAAAAAAGGTAGATTATTCCCAAAAGAATAGGAAGCAGCGGAAAATGTTATCTTAACCGACGAACTTCAAGCAGAGTGTTTTCTTTTTGCTCGTCACATTTTTCCTCCCTGGTTGCTCAGTTTTCTCTGCTGTATAACGTCCTGCTCTCTTTGGAAACAAAACAATAGATAGATGCAGAAATGACTCATGTCTAATGTGTGCTATAATTCATATAATATAATATATCATATAAAAAAACAAAAATTGATTTCTTTCATTTTTTGTTAAAGATAGGGAATCAACATGTCCAACATTGTTCCAGGTGTCCACAGGTGTTACCAATACTAGGAAACAAATACGAGGCTCTGTGTACTCTAGCTATATTAGTATTGACGTTTTTAATGTGTTTCTGTACTTGTCTCCTCTCTGCTCGGTGTCAACACTTCCTGCAGTTTAGTCAAAAAAAAAAAGTCTCTTGGCTTTTTCAGGTGAATGCTGGTCGCAGTTGATTCCCCCGTAGCTTCTTGCTAAAAAGTAGAGAATTTTTTATTTTTATTTTTAAGCAATTTAGGTTGTGCAAACTGTTAACTTTTTTAAGCAAGACTCAAGTTCGGCTTCCTTACAGAACAGTGTATCACTGATGAGTAGTTCAGAGACCTTGCGGAAGGAAATAATCAGTTTTTGCTGTTTCTTGTGACAACAAACTGTGTAATTTTGGCAAATTAAAAAAAAATAACTTCCCTTTCAAACCTGCTGCTGGGTTTTTCAGCTGACTTCACAGCTGGTTTATTCCCAGGGGATTCAAATCAACAACTACTTTTTAGATGAGACAAAACTTTATACTTTCACAGATAACGATCATTCTCGTAGGATGTGAGTAGTTCCGATCCGGTGTTTTCTTCCTGAACAGATGGAGGACGGTTCAGAGAACGTCGGTGTCGCTGTCCATGGTGCTGAAACGTTTGTGAGCGGCTCAGTGACTCCGACAATCTGCTGCTTCATCAGGTTATTTATGCAACAGATTCTAAACATATACATATTTCAAATCTTTGCAGATTACAGTTAGACGTGAATGCACATCCTTTGTTCTATTATGTCTCCTCTAACAGTTTCGAGAACCAGTCTGACGCGTCCTCGTCTGTTTCTGTGCAGCTTTGTTGTCCTTTTATAGCCGTTTGCAGGATTATTGAAGGAAGAGAAGATTTAAAAACAGCAAGATCTAAAAAAAAATAATAATTCCATCTGATTGTTAGAATAGCAGAGGACATACAAAACCTATTTTTGCTCCAAAGAATCATAAATACCTACAGATACTCAGTCATTTGGAGCCTTTTTAGTGGGTGAGGGAGCCATTAAACATCATGACCTCTGGGTCGCGACAAAGAAGGAGATTAGATACCTGACGAGGAAGCCTCCACTTTGCATGTCCGCCTGGGAGAACTGGTGACTGGAGACCCAGAATCCGCTGCAGGGATTACAAATTTCATCTGAACGGAATCAGGATCCTCCAGGAGAAGCTGGAAAATGATGCCATGAAGATGGGACGTCTGGAATACCCTGCTGGGTCTCCTTCCACTGATTCTGGACAGTTGGAAGACGGTGGATGGATGGATGGATGACGACAGGTCCAGACTGCAGACAGATCGGTTTAGCAGCTCTGCTCCTGCTGGAATCGATGCAGAATGTGGTTTGACGTTATCTTGCCTAAATCAGAAAGAGCTTCCTGGATGGCAGCACATGTTGTTTCCACAGATGTTACCAAACTGTTACCGGCTTTGAACTGCGTGTTGATAACGAGCTGGATGGTTCCTGTCATCTCCAGCCACGATTTCTCAAACAGAACTCCAGAGTTTGACCACAGGATAGTCTTGAGCTTCGCCTCTGTCCACCTTAATGAGCAGCGACGTGTCTGGATGTGGTTTTACTTCTCTGGGTGTGGTTGCTCTTAGCGATCCTGCAGTGATTTCCGGGCGGTGCTGCCTGAGGCCCAGAGAATCTCATCATCAGAGGTTTTCCTGGATTCTCTGCCTCTTTTAATATTATTATGTTCTGCAGACTGTGAAATCCTCAGGCTCTTTGCATTTGGACGGCTATTTGGCTGCAGAGAGTAATGGACCTCTCTTGATTCTTTACTTATATCAGTTAATCAGCTGTAAGATCATCCACCTGGTGTTTCCTTTTTTTTCTCTTTTTTTTTTTTTTTACCTTACACAACTTTTTCAGTCCTTTGGCACTATTGTCCCAAGTATTTTTGAAATCTGTTGCTTCCATAAAATTTAAAACGAGCTCATGTTTCTCAGTTTCAAGTCGTCTTTGTGAGGAGAAGATGCAACAAGGAAACCAGCAGGATCATGAGACGAAAGACAGAACTATGAATATAAAAAGAGAACTAAGACACAAGAGAAACTATTTGATTAAAGAGGAGGGAAACCGAGACGAAGGAAGGAAGTAAAAACACACAAGGTCAGAAACCTTTACAACATAAAACAGGAAATATCTGAACCAAACTCACGGAAGTCTTTTTGACTGTTTTCAGTTAACTGGGGCCGAAGTGATTTGAAAATCATTGGATTCTTGGATTATTTTACGTGACATCGCAGCTTCTTCAGGAGTGCAGTTGTATCAATCAATCAGTCAGACTTTGTCCGTACAGCACTTTTCATACAAATGAAAACCAAAGTGCTTTACAGATGTAAGGATTTAAAAAACAATGCAATAAAACAACAACACAAGGCTGGAGGAACTGAGGAAACGCTGTCCTATATAACACATGCAATGAGGAAACACTAGATGAGATAAAAATGAAAGGAAATATCCGTTATTAAAGTACAGATAGATTCTAGAGTTGAGGGTTCATAAGTGGTCGTTTCATGCCGACTCCATGTCGACTCCCACAGCTCTGCTGCAAATACTTTTACATTTTTCGATATGTTTTCAGTGGATATGAAGGCTTTCTCTTCAAAAAGTTTCAAACAAATCAAAACAAACCTTCCTGGAAAAGAAACACTGTAAAAAATGTACTTCAAAAGTGGATTTTTCAGCTCTGATAATTAGAATAGAATAGAATGCCTTTATTGTCACTATACACAAGTACAATGAGATTAAGAGCAGCTCCTTCAGTGCCATACATAATAAAGTACAAAATAAAGAGCAAAAAAATGAAAAATAGAAGAGATTTAAGTATAAAAAATCAGATAAGTTATATATAAAGTGTAGGTTGTATGTACAGTATTGATTTAGAAAAATATTGCACATCATGGTATTGCACATTTGTAGGGTAGGACATTTTAGGAAGACGTGTGAGTCAGTTTTTGACATTTTGATTTGACAAAACTCGGTTGTTTCTACTCAGAAAAAAAAAGAAGAAGTGGTTGGAATTGAGTGAATATAAGTAGAGATATTCATTTTGAGAATTATTTATTTAAAATTTTATGATCATTCTAATTTGATGATAAATTATAGGTTTTTATTACTTTAACTTCTTTAAAAAATAATAATAATCTGCATAAGCTACTATCATGATTTCTAGTTCCATCTTTTTCTGGAGGTTTCTGGAAAATTCAGTTAAAATCTGCCAAATCCTGTGAAAAATAAGCACCTGAAGTTTAAAATTTAACACAGACGGCCTATTTTCAAAAATGTATAACTGAAGTATTTGGAGTAGAGTTGTGGGATTCTGCAAGGTTCTGTGGTTTAGATAGAAGTTTCTGAATTATTTGAAAAAGAAAAGAAAAATAGTGAAGTGGACAAATGTTCTGAAACCTGTGTGGCTTGGCTGGAGTGACCCTCAGATAAAAGCAGATCTGATAAACATGAAGACCCCAGACCAGTAAGGGCTTCATAACCCAACTAAAGGATCCTAAAATCACTCCTCAAAGCGACAGGTAACCAGTGCAGAGACTTTAAAGTTGGAGTAATGTTTACTCTTCTTGGAGTTTTTCTGTTCTCCATCGTCTGTGTCTCTGAAGCAGAAATGTTGTTAAACAGTAAGCGGCCGACTCGATCTGCTCGTCTGCTGGACCAGCGAAGCAGCGGAGGAGAAGCTTGTTGGCATTTCCAGACGTTCCCCGTCGTGGCTGCAGGACCCTTCCTCCCACGAGACCTCACGATAATCGGCCCGTATGCGCCGGCCGCGGTGACGGTAATTAATTGCTACACAAACCCTGCGAGGTCGCTCTGCGCCGTACAGTGACCTCCAGACACGAGTGCAATGACACGGTGGAGGGGTTTTTTTTTATTGTCACAGACCAGCGATGGAGGAGGAGCTGGGCAGTGGGGGGAACATTACTTAGCAGTTTGACCTTTCCCATAAGGCAGCAGCTCATTGCCTCATTCCTTTTGTCACTAGATTAGAGAATCTGAATAC
Organism: Stegastes partitus; assembly: GCF_000690725.1. Lineage (NCBI taxonomy): Eukaryota > Metazoa > Chordata > Actinopteri > Pomacentridae > Stegastes > Stegastes partitus. The sequence goes on along the minus strand of NW_007577804.1, from coordinate 234,074 downwards.
AGCAGGAGGTCAGACGAGGATTTACTGCGCTGCGACCAGACCAGCGAAGAGACGGAGGAGATTAGAGGCAAAGGACAAAAAGAAAAACTGAGGGGGGAGGTGACGAATCAGAGAGCGGGAGGAAGTGATGTGGCGCCAAGAGGAGAGTGGAAGGACTAACGGTGGACGCATGAAGATGTGGAGCTTCGACGGTGACGAAAGAGAGCGCAAATCGAAGCCGGTGAGGTCGTCGTTGTTGTGACTCGACAAAAAACAAACAAAGAAACTAATGAACCTGCTCGGAGCTGAGAAGATAAATGAAGCCTGGATTGATGGAGTCGTCTTATCTGCACAGTTTCAGGGCGCTCGATGATCCTGAAGCGTCATGAAGAAGAACAAAACACTGAACCGGCGTCTCAGAAAGAGTTGTTGTTTTTTTTGCTCTTTTTTGCTCACTATGGGCTCGTTTTTCTCTGCAATATAAAGTCCTACTTTTTTGAGGAAAAAGAAAACATGGACTCAACGGGTTCCATTTTTCCAATAAATTTTAACCAATACTGGAAAAACAAACAGTGGCTGTAAATACTGTAGGTATTAGATGTTTTACTTATTTATTTTTTTCATCTTTTTCAACCCAGTTCAACTAAAAAGTCTTGAATTTTTGTCACATGACCGTGGGTTGTACCAGAATATGTCAAAGTTGCTCCACGTTGTGCAGAAATATTTGTTTTTCACAGGATCTGTTTGGTGCAAGGTGTTGATTTTTGGGGATGTTTTTAAAACTGACACATGCAGAATAAAGTAATTTTGATGAAATCTTACATTTCAACCTCATATTTGGTTCAATTTTCTGCATGATTAGTTCAAGGACCGTGGGTAAGTCCGACGTTGCTTCCTGTTTTTACAGTTTCTGGCTCATGAACGATTAAATTTTGTCCAAAAAAAGCATGTTTGTATCTTTAAGTTTTAGCTATTTCAGAACAATAATTGATGTACTAATTCTAATTCAGACTGACGGCAGTCTTTTAACAGCCTATTGACGTTAAACTTGTTCATTTAGAGGCTTGACCGCTGCTGGTAGAAGGATTTCACTTCCCGTGTCCAGTCTTTGTGCTGAGCTAACCGTCAGCGAGCAGCGGGATCATGTCTTCACATCAAACTTGGCAGGAAAGAAAACAAATGTGTTTTCCCAAAATGTCAAACTCTGATTTAAACATTCAGATGGACGGAGGTTCTCTGTCGGCGTGTGGATCTGTATGCACTGAAGCATGGTCCAGTTTCCTCAACATGAAGTCAAACAGACAAAGAGAATCGAGGCTTAACCAAGTATGTACAGTTAATTATTCATAGACATGCCTCGTTGTGATTTATAGTGAATTTTTATTTGACAAACAAGCCTTTTCAGGCTGGAAACGACATAAAGAAGTGAAAAATTAAAAAAAATAAAATAAAATACACATAAACGGTACAAATTTGTCATTATCGTCTCCAACTCAATGCCTTTTGCCACTTTTTTAAAAATGTATTTCCAGCCAGAATGAACCAACGTAGACGTTCACTGTACATCTTGGATTTGAATCATTTATGTTCATATGATGCTAAAGCCTTGAAGAAGGACTATAATTTACTACAAATTGATTTTATTTCCATCACAACGGACATCATATTATCAGCTTTAATCACGTTGTGCTTGCTGAGATGTGAGAACAGTTTAACTGAAAATAGGTACAATAAAGCAAGAAGCAGCGATGAAGCACCGTTTCCTATTAAAACCTCACTGTTACAAAAAACTACAAGACAAAAGAAGTCCACCTCCATCCCTTACATACTATCAATATTTCCCTTCCTCCATTTTTTTAAGTACTCTGTGAGCAAGCACAGCCTGCAGTTCAACACAGTTCATCTAAAAAGTCCCTGAATTTGTGTCATATTGTCCCTGAGTAAGTCAAGGCTTTTTCAGTTGCACCAAGAAATGCAGAATTTTTTTCTTTTTTACAGAATCTATCTTGTGCAAAAGGTTTATTTTTGCCCATTTTTTCCTGTAGAAAAAAGTGATTTGGATGAAATCTGAAGTTTGAGGCACATATTTGGGTAATTTTACCGACAAAACCACACTTTGCACGTGATTAGTTCAAGGACCGTCGGAAAGTCTGAACATTCACGCAGTTTTTTTTTTTACAGTTTCTGGCAGATAGCTGGTGGAACTTTGCTGGATTGTATTGACTTAGTTGTGCCGTTTTCCCACTTTGAAAGATTACAGATGGTGCAGTTGTTGGATGAGGAGGGAGAACTGCAGCGCTTTCCTTTATCTGGGATTGTTTTTCCCTGAAAAATAAATGTCGACGACAAGAAGAGACAGAAATTCAACATTTGCTTACTCAGGAAAAACTCCAAAGCAAAGAAATCAATCGTCCCGTTCGCGGCCCTGTACCTCCGTCTGCTCGGCAGGTTGAAGCCAGATGCTGGCTGTCAAACTGTTGGCATGGCAACCTGGTTGTCCAGATCCCCAGAGACGAGGCACAGGATGGAGCTCTCCGAGGACTCGGATGCAGAGTGGCTCCTGGATCTGCTCAGTCCCTTTACTGTAAAACCAGAAAAGACTTTCTGTGCTCTATTATGATCATTACATTAAAAGCGGAAGCTATTTTTAAGCATTTAAGGGACGATTTTGTCGTCTTGTCACGACAAAACCTCCTGAAAGCAGCTCTCTGATGCATCCCGTTGTTCTGCAGGAGCTTTGTTAACGCTGAGGGAACGACGCTGATGTCGTAGCGATTTCATCAGTTATCACAAATGAGATTTCAGACCCCTGGGAGCCGCAGCAGCCAGTGTTTTTAGAGTTTGACCTACTCCGGTGACTTCCGCCGTGTCTCATGTTTTTAATCTGTCTTTCAACATTTATGCAAAAAGAAAAAAGAAAAACAATTTGCCAGAACAGCCCTTTAATAACATTTGCATTTAAATGAAGCATGAAAATTGGAAAGTATTAAAAAAACACACACACACAATTACATCAGATAATCCATAATTATTTTTTTCAGGGATTAAATTAATTTAAAAAAGAAGAAAGAAAGATTTGTGTATCTAACGTTTTGTTATGTTAATCAGAATTAACCCAACCCTCGTATTTAACATTTACAGTTTTTGTCTTAATTAAAAAAAAATAATAAAATGTCTTTTTAAGGAGCCCCTAAAGTCGTAACAGGTTATATTTTAACTTAATTAATATCTTGTGCATAACTTGTGTGCACAAGATTAAAAAAGAAAACATTCTGGGACTTTAGGGGCTCCGTGATGTACGTTTATGAACTGATTATTCCTGAGGCTCGTTTCTCACTGTTTTCAAGAGATCAGCGAAAAGTCCAACAGAACAAAATGTGTGCACAGAGAAGAAAATGAAGTCGTTCCAGCAGTTTGATATAAAAGCAGCAGCCGGTATCACATGCATTAACTCTTAACAGACACACAGTCCGCCACAAGAGTCTTAATTAACGTCTGTGAGAAGAGCTGCGGCTCCTTCAGCTCCGGCTTTGAATGATTTTGCTTTGAATTCTGTGAGGAAGCTGCACATGAATCCACTTCATTTCCAAACGCATCGCGACAGAAACCGTCGCTTTGAGTCGAAAGAATAATGCAGTTTGGACCTTTTGGAAATTTGAACCTCAACGTATCGTTAATTTGTTCCAGGAAAAGAAGGAAAGCCGTCGCTTCGTGGTCAGACGACAAATCAGAGCAAAGCAGGGCGCTGAGAGTCTGAGGAGGAGTTAAACTCAGCATCCATCCCCTGGAATGCAGTCGAGAGGTCATCAGGGTTACTTCACATGAGATGCCGAACAGGAAAAAAAAAAGAAGCTCTTTGCTGAGTTTTTGTTCTGCTTCTGCAGCATCACTCGATTTCTGATCGGTGGAAACGTTGAGAGGAAGAGTTTCTCCTGCTGCTCTGCGGGTAATCATCTGTTCCGAAGTCTAGCAAGAGCGTGTTAGTGGTTTATTAGGAGCGATTAATCACCAAGAAAGTGACTGAAAGAGCTCCGGCTACATATTTGAAGGAAACTGTAAAGGAAAGAGAACACTGAGGCCTTCCTCTTGGTCTCAGCCACGATTCGATAGTTTTCTCGTTGTGTGTTTTTGTTTCTTGCATCCTTTAGCTTTGTGCATGTGAAGGTTTGCCAGGTTTCTCTGCTGCTCTATAGGATCACAGCTTCTGTCGATGTTGACATCGATCAGCTTTGCACACTAATTTCCATGTGAGACTCGAATGGATTTGCTACGATCAGCGGATTAACTTGCAGAGAAGAAAAAAAGTCTTCACTAACTTTGTTCTTACAGTGGAGTTTAACACATGAATCACTCTGTTTTTGTTGGTCTTTAAGGGAACTGCGAACCAGAGAGTGCAAAGTGAAGGAAGCCATCAGATCTACTGTGCTGCAACATCCAATTTTAATTTTAATTTGGCTTTCGCTGTTTTACGGCTCTGCAGAGTGGCGTAGTGATCACAACCTTGTGAGACAGAAGTGAGTGGTATAAATGAGGGTTGGTAATGGTTATCAGTTATTAGCAAAAATGAAACTCTATTACCTGACAAAGCAGAAGATGTGTTGTTGATTTGCTGTAGAACCTGGTAGTGCCACCAGGGGGAGCCTCTCACTGTTGGACGATGTGAAAAACTGCAGCTTGTTTGTGGAGGTGGTGGCTTGGACTGCAAGCAGTTGTTCTGTGTTGACAAGCAGAGAGCATTGTTAGCTAGCAACGGGCACCATGACAACGACTTCTGTGGAGGTTAGTGACGGCAGCATTGTTTTGTCAAGTAGGAGATGTTAGTAAAAGTCGTTGGTGCAAAGGTCACTTCTCCAAACAAAACAAAAAAGAAACTCAATCAGCATGTGTAACAGCATCTGTCGTACTTTATTTATGTAAATTATTATTGGTTATTGACGTCATGTTAACAGTCAACTCGTCATCCGTGCACCTAATGAGCATATTAGCAACAAAACGAGTCGGTTAGAAAAGACAAAGGAGACCAGGAATCCATGTTTTAGTCTCACAACCATCACTGTGTTAACGTTGGATCCTTCGGTTGCAGGATGGGAACCCTCAGATTGTGGATCAGGCTTGTCACAGTTTCTCATTCAGATTGATTCTGGAGCATTCAGAGGCCATTTCCATGACTGTGGCTCTTTGTTGTGTTCCTCGAGCAGTTTTTGTGACGAGGAAGGACGCATTTTGCTTCTGCGAGATCCAGTGTTCCCAACACGACATCCCACTGTAACGTGACGATCAGTGGTATTATCAGTGTAGGTTCACCACTGGATTTTGTTCCATAAAAATTCTCCAATTACTCAACACTTCATTTAAGTTTACATCAGCAAACTTAAAAGCACGTCTGTAGATAAACTCAGGACCTGCTGCAGCTCAGTAGTGACACATAGTGAAGAAATAAGGGCGGCATCTTTAGGGAAAGTGAAGGTTATTAGAGTCATTTACCAGTTCCAAACCAGCGACTGAGCAGCTAAAGGAGCATTTAAATAAAGAAACTTAGTGCGTAACAGTCTGACAACCTGCAGGGCTGTTCTCTCTGATTTTTGTCCCGAGCTTCCCAGCGGTGCTTGAACACACCGTGATGAGTAATGACGAGGATGCGGCCTGTTGACTCACATCTAAAGCCAAGTTTGACATCAGCTGGTTTCCGTACAGTGGCCTTTAATAAGGTCAAACATGGTGGGAAAAAACACATCGCTGCTACATCAAACAAGCTGTAGCTTATTTTTCTTGCTGTCACAGTTAGTTTTTTGTAGTTTTGTGTTGCTGCACCACTAAAAAAAAAAGCATTTATTGAGCTCCATCTCAGCTCCAGGTGTGAATGAAATCAGCTTCACCTGCTCGCTTCCCGCCATGACGTCAGCTCCAAAGTCAAAAAAAAAAAATCCGCCGTAAACATGATTTATGGCTGCGGAGGAAGATGAGCGGCGAGCGAGACTCAATGAAAGAGGCTCGATCGATGCCGCTGCGGTTTCTATTAGTCGCTGACAGAGGTCAATAAACGTCATGAATTATTCACACGTGCCTCCAAACTTTGCAGAAAGAAACAAAACAGTGAACAACTTCAGACACGTCAGGGCGAACATGATGTTTTCAGCACGGAGCAAATTAACAGAGATGTCCTGATTTCTTCTTCTTCTTTTTTTTTTTTTGTGCAAAACACACTGGCTGGAGTGCAGATGGTAAAACTAATTAATTGCCTTTGGCAGACTCTAGTAGCTCTTTATCTTTTTGTTTCTCGCTCCACTTTTCTCTTATTTAATCTTTTCCTCCTCCTCGCCCGATTTATAACGAGCACATACCGACGCACAATATGCTGAACATTTGGAGTCACACCAGCCTGCAGAAGATGCTGCATTCATGCAAGGCCAGCTGCCTACACTGTAAACATCTTTACATTTTAATCGACAAAGCACCTTTCCATATCTGGAGCTACTAACTGATAAAACAAAAAGCTTCTTCTCCTAATAAATGCATCCTTCCAGCGCTAGCTTCACTTCTGCAGGACTTGAAGTTTGTTTGTGGAGTTTAAACGCGCTTCGTGTCGTCGGAAAATTAGCTTTGTGCTTTGCCAAATATATGTTATTATGTGATTCAAGGCAGTGAGAGGAACACATTGTTTTGCTGGTGGGAAGCTCTGACAGCAGACTTACAATAAAGCCGCTGCTGAATTCAAACGATCCACATTTCCAAGGTTTCTTTTCTTTCTGATGTGTTTCACAATGGCCCTACTTTCCATAAAAACTAATAAGACGTTATTTGTCATCCGTCAGTTCTGAAACACTTCCTTGATAAATCAGTGAAATCGAAAGATGTTTGTCAGACGTTTTTAGCCTCTTGTAGTGCACAATTTAGGTTTTTATGCTTCAGTTTTTTGGAACAGAAGAGCTAAAAAGAAAAAAAATTACATCAACAATAGAAAAGTTCTCAGTTGAGGGAAAAATGCAGTATTTTCTGCTTTTCTATTGACTATTGCTTTAATGTCTGTTTTCTTTTCAGACAACTGGTCATTTATTAGACAGGAGTTTACGATAAACAAAGCCTGCTAACCCAGAAAACAGAGAAGAAGCTTTAAGCGTGCTGTGAAAAGGTATTTTTATCCTAAATGTGCCGTTTCTCTAAATTATGTGCTTGTAAAAGTGTTAACCAGGGCGCGATATTGTCCTAAATCTACCTAAATCTGACTTTTTTTCCATGTTTGTGTTCATATTGTAGCTTTTGCGACATGATATTTCATTTTAAGAATTAAAATAATTTGGCATATTTAAGATTTTAAACTCGTAAAGCACTCTGCATTGCCCAGCAAATGAAATAAAGCTCCTTTGCCTAATTAATTCAACAACTAAATCACTTTTGATTAACTTTCTTTTTATTGCAGTTGTGTATTTAAATGCACATCCTGGGAGCAAAAACAACAAAACATTTAATAAACATTAATTCGTCAAATGAAACTTCATTATTTTTATTTATTAGTGCGACAAAGTCACTGCTATATATGATTAGCATTATATATGTGCAGTTTTAGCTTATATCAGCCCATACTTCAATTAAAAATATCCCTAACTTTATTACTTTAGTCGGATTAATTTGTTAAAGACATGATGTTACCTTAAAATATCCTTTGCATCAGATTAGTTGAGCCTCAAACACACGATCTCAAGTGTTCAGGCATCTTTACAAATCCTGAACTCAAGGTGAAGAAATCTTAAGTTTTGTCTCAACTCATGCAGAAACTGTAGTTTAAACTACACGTGAGATGGCAGCAAGAGTTGGAAGATGCATTCAGCATCTTTCCAGAGTGGATGTGCAGAGTAGTGTGGCTGTAAAAATGTAAATAACAGCCTATTTATAGCGTGTGTTATTTCCAGTACTGACAAGACCTGTGGGGGGAAACGTACGTGCCGACTCCAAGTTCCTACAATTGTTCTGAAGCAAGCAATCAAAGCAAGTCAATTCGATGCAATTACCAACGTTGTTATGTCGAAACAACTTGTCAAAATGTTTGTAGCTTAAAAGGTTTATGCAAATCACTAAATTAGAACTTCTTTAAGGTCCCACGAGTGTGAGAGCGCAGTTGTATGAGAACAGAAGCAGGTGAGCGACAACAACCAGAAATTAAAAAGCTGCAGCCTCACGTTCCGAGAATCAGTTTCATCCCATTAGTCGTGTAAAAACTACAAGCCCGTGTGATTGTCTGAGAGCATTCAGTGACCGAAGTGATGTCGGACCCCCTGGACGACTTCCATTTATATGTATATTTGGAGTCCCATTATGAAGCCAGAAGCACGAGTTCATTGTGCTGTTTTGAAAATCTAAATTGCCAAAATATCCGGATAATTTAAGTAAAAGAAAAAAAAAACAAACAAACACTGTATAATCAAGGGAATTTCCAGCAGCAGTGGATTCAGTCCAGCTGCAATTCCTGATGTATTCATCCAATCGGCCGGCGTAATTACTCAGCACACAGCGAGCGCTCAGCATTACCAGCATCCTCCAGACTCGCCCTCGGCAGCTGCAGTCTGGAGGAGAGCGAAGCGGCCGCTGAATTATTGAACAAATCAGGGTCCCAGGCTGTGTGTTTATATGATATTGGTAATGAGGCCGCTGGAGATGCCGCCGCCGGTCGTGGGGGGAAGAAGTAAGACGTTCATAAGCGATGGATCTGCACTGAACCTGACGACCGAGCCGCGCTTCCCCTCCAGGACCTGCTGTTTGATCGTCACTTTGATTGTCTGTAATGTCTCCACGTGCTTTTAGCAGCTCGTCTCACTGTTTGTTAGCTTGTCGCTCTGTGAGGACGTTTTTTTTAAACCGTTACGATGCAGGAACCAGCGGAGTTCTGTGAAGAGAATCCAGTGCGGCTTGTTAAATCTGCACATCAGGATGATTTATGGATGTTTTCCAACTACTGAGGCTCTTTTGACAACATTATAGACTCAACTTCCCATGATTCCAACACTACAAACATGTAGCAGCCTTGAACCGTAAAGGAGCAGATATGCAGCAGAAAAGTTTGTGTTTACTGACTTATTGTTGTTGTGTGTTTGGATTGTGGACCCAGTACAGCACTGTGACACAAATCGAACACAGATGCAATTGAAACCAGAAGTTTACAGCCACTGTATAATAAGCTTTTTGTTCTCACTGTCTGACATTAAATCAGACTGAACTTTTCCTGTTTCAGGTCAGTTAGGATTACCAACATTATTTATATTTGCTAAACGGCAGAATAATCAGAGACAGATTTTTTTTATGGCTTTCTTCAAAGTCAGACGTTTACATCCATCTCCTCAGTATCTGGTAACGTTGCCTTTAAACTGTATGACTTTGGGTCAAACATTCTGGGTTTCCTTCCACAAGCTTCTCACAATAGTTTGATGAGTTCTGGCCCATTCCTCCTGACAGAACTGGTGGAACTGAGTCAGGTTTGTTGGCCTCCTTGCTCCACACACCTTCTCCAGGACTGAGATCAGGGCTGTGTGATGGCCACTCCACAACATGGACTTTGTTGTCCTGAAGCCTCTCTGTAACTAATCTGGTGGTATGTTTAGGGTCATTGTCCATGAAGACCCATTAGTGCCCAAGCTGTAACTTCCTGGCTGTTGTCTTGAGATGTTGCTTCAATATTTCCACATAATGTTCTTTCCTCATGAGTCCATCTATTGTGTGAAGTGCACCAGTCCCTCCTGCAGCACAACACCCCACAACATGATGCTGCCACCCCCGTGCTTCACAGTTAGGATGGTGTTCTCAGGCTTCAAGCTTCCCCCTTTTTCCTCCAGATGTAACGATGGTCATTAAGGCCAAACAGTTCAGGTTTAGTTCCATCAGACCACAGGACATGTCTCCACAAATGAAGCTCTTTGTCTCTGTGTGCATTTACAAACTGTAATCTGTCTTTTTCGTGTTTCTTCTGGAGTAAGGTCTTCTTCCTCTCTGAGTATCCTTCCAGTCCATGTCGGTACAGGACTGGTTTCACTGTGGATAATGACTCTCTGACCAGCTTCAGCAGCATCTTCACAAAGTCTTTAGCTTTTGTTCTGGGGTTGATTCGCACATTTCAACCAAAACACTTCATCTCTGGGACACAGAACCGTCTCCTTCCTGAGCGCTAAGATGGCTGGACATTCCCATGGTGTTCATACTTGATATAACTGTAGATGAACGTGGAACCTTTAGGCATCTGGAAACTGTACCCAAGGATGAACCAGACTTGTGCAGGTCCACAATTGTCTTCCTGATATCTTGGCTGATTTCTTTAGATGTTCCCATGCTGTCACAAAAGGAAGCAGTGTGTTTGAGGTGTGTACATCTTCATCCATATATAGTTTACCACTCATTCTGTTTAATTGCATGTGTGTTTGAAGTACTTTGAGAACAAAGAAAACACCAAACACACACAAAAATTCTTTGCATCTGTTCCCCAGTTTGGTCCTAAATTACAAACTACAGTCGATTGTTTTAGGGATGAAGTTGCCAAGCAGGGTGGTGCTGGAACCATAAAGGCAGACAGACACCAAAGAGCCTTGTTTGATGAAAAAAAGTTGTAATTTCCTTTTTACCAGCAGCATCATATGAAATACATGCATGTATCTGCACTATAGGACCCATTTCTAACTAAACAGAAGACTCGTCTATTTTTACATTTGCAGCAGTCTCACTGATTATCGTGGAAGTGTAGTGACGCAGTGCAGCCACATGTAGTGAAGCTTCGACTCCTCGTTTATGTCGCCTCGCTGTTTTAAAGAGTGAAGTTTGAACCTTAAGTTTGTGCTGTTTATACCACAAAACCTTATTGTGAAGAAACACATTTTTCCAAAAACAAAGATACCTGCACAAAAAATCGTTTCAGTATATCGAAGTAAAGCAAACACATCATACTTAATCTGCGAGAGTTGTCTGCCTGATGGGACGTCATTTATGTGTTTTTGGGGCTTCTTGACTTTATTTACAAGACAGAGGCTTCACATGTGCACAGAAAAATGAGCGAGAAACATCGGAAATGAAGATTTAGTCGCAAAAACAAACACAGTGTCTGTTGTCTGGACGTAATTCTGCTGCAGAAATAATGATGATAATGTTCAAAAACAGCGACTTTATTGGCAGTTTCTTGCACTTGTTGCTACCACACAAGGCAACACACACTATGGAAATAAGAGTTTAGTCTAAAAATGTTTATAAAATAATGCAACTGAATGGAGTAGAATAGAATAGATCTGTATTGTCGTCTTTGTAGAATAATCAAAGGCAGTTTAGCAGCTTTTGGAGTTAGCAGCATCAGGAAAAAACACTCAGAACAAAATAATAATAATAATAATAATCACTGGATTAAATGATGTTCAGCCAACAAACAACACTGAGTCGGTGGAATTATCTTCTCCTCTACAATCAGCCGTCTTTAACTGATCAATTACTTAGTAGTTGGTCAAATAAACTGGAGCATTTTCAGCTTTTAAGGAGAACAAAATGAAGTTATCAGGCCATTTTAATTAATTTGCTCCAACTTGAATTTAGTTTTGAGTCAATTAGCTCTGAATTTTCAGTTTAAATTACACACAGCAGTAAGTTGGCGTAATTACTAACATTATTATGTCAACACAGCTCATCAAGGCGTTGCTCGCAGCTGAAACGGTTTTGCTAAATCACTAAATTTGAATTTTATCTCGCAACCGAGCATTTAATTAAGTGCTGGTCCCCCGAATTACTTTTCAGAGTGCAACTAATTTGTTTGACCATTTAAATTAGCAGCAAAAAGCTCCGTATGACGAGTGCAAAGCCTGATCTAAATGCCATCCAAAGCACAAAAATATATTCTGGGTGCATTTGCCAGAGTTGGACCGCGTGAGGAAGACTCCAAAACACCCTTTTAGGCTTTTTTAGAATTATTTTTTAACTTCAATGTGGATGCACTCCCCTAAAAAAATCACCCCAATCACTTTAAAATGATTAATTCTCTCCAATTCAATATTTTTTTCATATTGTAACATGCGTCATGCCGCCTTAATTTCCTAGAAAGTTTTCACATCATCGCTTGCGTGTTTCAGTCTTGGAACTTCATGGCAGCGCAAGTCTTCAGGGACCAATTTGGTGCATTCAGGGAGTTTTCTGTGCAAGTTGCACATGAAACACAGAGACCTCTGCAGAGATTAAAGCTTCCAGCTGAGAGAGCAAAGAAGGTAAAACAATTAACAATCAGTTCTTTGCAAATTAAGACCGCCGGCGATCGATTCCAGAGCCGCACCGAAGGACACCTGTGGAAATCAATGTCTGCTTTCGGCGTCTTTACGTGAAATTCCTGCTGCGACATCCACACGGACGAACCGAAAACTGGCTTCACGTATGATTTCTGTTTCGCGATTACGTTTGATTCCAACAACCTGTACCAAGCGTCCAGTTCCATACGTTACAGTGCAAGCACCATTTCATTTCAGTAGAAAATGGCTCAGTAAATATAATTTTCCAAGTGCTACAGTTCAAATAGTTATTACCTGTCTTGTCTGTCTCTAAAGCTCATATTTCCGTCCTCCTCTGCTCTCTCTGTGATCTATTAAAGCTCTTCCTCTTGCTGCGGATCACAAACACTCAGCCACTGCAATGCTTTAAATTTCCTGCACTCTCCTCCTGCAAGAAACAACCGCCAAGTTAGACTGGAAATACATATTTATAGGTACGCGCACATCATCTCTGCGACGCACACGCCTCGCCACAGTCGGGTGGGTGAACGTGACACGACTTCCTCCTCGGTTTCCATCCCTGATCGTTTTTGGTTCGCTTATCAGATCCCAACCTCTCCAACCCTCCATCCCCCTCTTTTTTCATGAATCTCTTATTTAATCTGCGGTTTAAATGTTAAATAACGGCGGCGCTGCGGGAAAACCGCACGGCGTAATCTCTGTCGACCATTTAAGGAAATGTTCGCGCTAAATCGTGGCCGAGGAATTGCATCGTGCAGGATTAGACTCGGTCGTGTTGGAGAGGCTCGGGGACGAGTTGAAGGTTTGGAGGTGGACTTTCAAACCATCTTCAGGCCTGTAGGGAGGTTTTGTGGTTGTTGTCATGACATGAGGATGCTTAGATTACAACCGCAGAATCTATTTCAATGAATGCAGCTGAGGTGCAGCATCTCTTTGTCAAGCACATAAGCTAACACAACATGATATAGCGTTCAGTACAAATACACTCATGCAGCACCTTTCTCACCTGCACGTCTTTATTTCACAAGAAAAATCTAATACAAACATCCAGAAAACACATAAATTACATCAACATAAAGAGCAACTGAAGCAATGTGATTAGCGATTGTTTGTAGCACAACAAAAAGAAAAGAAAATGAAGTACATCCAAATTGAAAACAGGTCAGACAATAAAAGTGCCCTGAAGTAATAGAGCTATGAAACAACAGATGATTATGCCAATCAGACGAAGCTCTGGTTTTGACTGACCGATGTAGGATTTTGCATATTTCTACTAAAACTTTACTACCGGTACTCTAGTTTTAGGGCTACAACTTGTCATACCTGATCCAACAGTTAATAAGTTCAACAAAAATAACTTTATTTTCATTTTTGTGATCAAGTATTTCATGTTAAAAAGTATCCTGCTTGCTTTGTTTTGTATTATTGTGACATGTAGCTACTTATGGTTCAGAAAATGTCACGAGTCGACTTCTGCGTTATTCTTTTTTTTTGTCAAAGATGGGACTTCTGCATTTTTTCCGCGACTATTTGATCTGCTTGTCCAATATTGCAGATTCTGAATCAATGACACGATGAAAAATATTATCTGAGATATTGTGGTTCAAACTGGGAGTGGGACTTTAACGCGTTAATTACGATTAATTAATTAAATTCAATAAAATCGTTGCTATCCAGGACTGCTAGCGCCAACAGCTCCAGTGGTTTCTGTGCTCGCTGCTTTGCATTCTGGTGGTACCGTCAGCTTGATGTGCTTCAATGGGATGCAAATTCTTTTTTGCACAAGTTGCCCAAAATCATCAAATTGTCAAGGCTTCCATCAGGCAGTTTTTTAAAATGAAACTTACCCTCCATCAGTCCAAGCAATGCACTCTCATCGGATTCCTCCATGTTTGTTGTTGTTAGCGTAGCGCTGACGCATCTTGTGCATCAGTGTGATCAGTGGACCATGAAATCGAGCACTGACAAACGTTCCGTGTTGTCTGGATGCAAACTGCAATTAAATGCGTTAATTTTTTGTAAGCGTTATTTTTGTTGTAATTAATTAATTGTAATTAACGCTTTAAAGTATATTAAGGGTGGGACTTCAATGTATTTTTGCGTTAGCGTGTTAAAGTCCCACCCCAAGTTCAAATATGGCCTCAAATTTCAATATGCAAAAAAAATTATGGACAATTAAAAAAAAAAAAAAAAAAAAAAAAGTCAACTATATCAAGGTCAAATTGCACACGTAGCTTTATAAATATCCGTATTTTACACTACAGGAATGTGAGGCAAATCAGAGATAATCAAGCAGAAATTATTCTAAATAATAATTGATGATTTCAGATGGAATAACTCGGATATAAAGATCTAGATGAGACCACAAACTGTTCAGATCTGAAGGACTCTACCAGGTGAAACTGTTCTCCAAATTTAGGTTGCAGCCAATCAAACTAATCATATATACAGACGATGGTGAATTCTATATGGACGCCTCAAAACAAACCTACATCGAGTATCAAACACAGAAACATGTGACCTATCAGAGGTTTCAGAGGCATTTTAATTGATAGTGTCACGCAATCAATCAGCAGAAACAACTGAGAAAGTCTTTTTCACACATCACAAAGTTTTAACAGAATACAAAATAAGTGCTCATAACTCCAGTCCTGTAGTAAAGTCCTTGTTCGTCTCGACTTCCAGTTAATCTTCGTGTAGGTTTTATTTCCCCGGTCCTTGTCCATAAATCTTTTCATGAACTTGTCCCTGAGTGTCATTGATATACTGTGTGGATATATCGCTCTAAGTAGTTGTCTGATTACTTTACCAAACACTTTAAAGTAGGATGCCTTCTGCAGTTTGGGATGCAAATCGTGGAATAACGAGGGCTTTCGACTGCCTCCACGATAAAAAAATAAATTCAACTTGATTTTAGTTGATAAATTTCTTATTTGGGCTCCACTGGTATTATTGACAAGTATATTTTGAGCACCGGTTGAATGCTAGACTGTACTTTAGATTTTAAAATGGTGTGTTGGGGGTCTGTTTTTTAAGTCTGTCAAGGGCCAAAGGTTTCAAAGGGTTGGACTCAACATAAATGGGCTGCACAAACACAAACAGAGGAACTCCAATTTGTACTAAGGGTGTCATTATTCCACTATATTTGTACATAGCTGGTCGTTGCTAACTACTATATTTATGTATATTTATGCTCAAAATCCTGCATCTGACTTTTAAATCTTCCATTTATTTGAACCACATATAAAAACACCAAGTTCAATTTAGTCACTTAAGTGAACTGCTTTCTCCTATAAAGTTCTTATTTTATTACTTTTGCCATAATTTTCTGCACTTAATGCAGCCTTTCTTTTTTAATAGATGTCATATTTTAATTCATTTTTTTTACTCTGAATGTCCCTTTTGATCGATATTGCAGCAATTAACTCGTCTTTGTCACCTGCAAATGAACCAGTCATGTCTGCGCTTCACATCAGCCGCCTCCCCGCTAACGATATCCTGTCCTGATTGGAGGCTGCACTCGAGGAGAGTGCAGTTCTGTCATCGCGTACGCTTCTTAATTAGCGCAGATTCTTATCCGAGCCTCGATGGCGGCTGCGGGCCTGGTTGCTGGGAGATCTGTGACAAGGAATCTTTCATGGAGATGAAAGGAAGGCGTTACTGAACACGTTTTATTCTTTAATGACAATGTTTGAGAATAATCCAAGAACATAGACGTCCTGTGTCTGCGTGTGAGTATTTTTCAAAAGTTTTGTGTTGATGTTTTTGATGTTCTCAAACGCAAACTGTGTATGTTTGGATGCAGAAGAAACATTCAGAGGAACGTTTTCTCTGGTGCTCCATCCTACTGAAAGAACTCCAGTTGCACATCGAGTATGAAAGCATTGTATTCAACACACAAATGCACAAACATGCGCTTCTTTTTTTTTTTTGTGCGTGTCTGTTTGTTGGATCTCTCACTCGCGTGGACCCGTGCGGCTCAGAGTTCAGCTGGGAGGCCGCCAGCGCCGACGCGTCGCTCGGTCTGCATCTGCCAAACTGTGCGACGAATGCAAGTGTCTGACATTCAGTTGCGACAATCCCAACAACACTGATCAAACAGCAGATACGAAGCTTACAAACGCACGCGCGCACACTCAGCGCCGGGCTTATCAGCAGCCGGCAGCACAGGTCTGCACTCTCCAAGTTCATTTCAATATACGGCGAATTCAATGGCACTTCAGTTCACTCCAGTCCGAGTCACTTTGATTCCGTTTGACTCACTTCACTTGGGCTCAGTGTAATTTAATGCATTCGCTGCTTGTAAGAAACGAGCCTCAGAATGTATTTTCTGTGATTGTGGCCGGCGCGGTGTTTGATGAAAGCTATCTGATCTACACAGAAGAGGTGCTGTGGTCACTTTAAACCATATCTGGACATGAAGCCGCTACGAGACGCATGTTAATGACATGTTTAACTGTGCTCTGACATGTGAAGGCAGCCACGTTTCCAATCACCTCCGGATTTGCATATAAATGAACGCCCATTTTGTCACATTGCACGCATGGCGATTCAGTGTAACAGCTTTAAATAATTTAGCTGCATTTTGCCTCCTTTCGGTTGCTGGAGCAGAAGAAATGCTCTTATTGTGATTTAGGAGTGAGCACAACCCTGTGCAATAAATGTCAAATGATTCGGCGGTAATTGCATTACTTCTAAGTTGAACCGTGGAGTGTTTGCTCCCATGCAAAAATGAAATAAACACTATTTATTGTATTAAAAATAGAGGCCCCACAGTAGGAAGTTAAAGCAACAAAAGTCTGTTCATCATCACACAAGTTTCTAAAGTATTTTTTTTGCTGAAACATTAAGTTGCTCCATCTTTCTCTTTAAAGAACTAAACCAAAGGTGTTTGATTCAAGTCAGTTTTCACTTTGTCTTTGTATAGAATCGTTTGTGTTTCGGTGTAGAGGAGCCTTTGACATAACATGAGTTTGTGCTCCCCCAGTCTTCCCACTCCAAGAAAGGCCAGCAGCCAGTATGCCAAGTTCAAAAAGACCAGTTTTTTATTTCCTTCAGAGGGAGACATGAGCCAACACAATAAACAAAAAATACTCTACATTAACCCTCGCTTCCCTAAACAAAACAAAAGGTACCTACCTCCTATAAACAATCAAAAACAAGAGAAAACGGGTTAAAAGAAAAAGGGCTTCTCCCTCCTTCTGCTGCTCTACTGCTATTTACAATATTTTACAAGTTTTCACAAAGTTCACTAAATATCCACAGTGCACCGACTACTAACTAACTGCTGCATCCTCCTACAACACAGACAACAAAGATGTGGCATGTTGATGATTCCTGGGCTGGAGAGGTGAGGAGGCAGAGTGCAGTTGACGAGCTGTTCAAATAGATTAGGGACCTGCCCCCTGACCAATCGTGTGGCAGGAATCAGGCGAGGCAGCCAATCAGCGGACACCACCTGCTCCGAATTCACTCATTCACAAACACACCCACAGGGTCATAACAGATGGTTCTGATGCTCTTCTTCTTCAAGCTTCTGCAGAACAGAAGTCATCTTGTCAGACAGACATTTATGGTGCATCTATAAATGTCGTCTTCCCAACACTTTCCGCACCTATGAAGCCCCATACCATCCCATTCCACTCTCCGTGCTTCACTGTCAGGACTACGCATTCACTGTCAACATCCTGGATCCATCTGAGACCAACAACTTTATCTTGGTCTCGTTTCATCTGCTTGAAGTAATGCTGTTATGGAAAGCAATACAACTTGAATAATTGTTTATTCATTTCTTTTGTATGCTTTATATAAATTAGGCTCTGTGTCTAAATTTGAAAAATGATCGTATTCCCTCTTCAGTATCTTTTGGAGTTACACCATAACCGGATGATTATGCACGTCACAGTTTGCAGCAGTGAGATGGAAAGTGCTAAAGTGCTAAGTTTTCCCTCTCATGAACCAAAACTGCCGTCAGAAATTCTAACCGAGTGTTCTGGTTGTCTAACTCTAACCACACAGTACTTGAAATGATGAGATGAATAATGCTGTGTTTCATTTTCATGGATCTACACTGAGAATTTGCAAAACTTTCAACAAAATTGAACTTAATTCTGGTTGAATATTCTGCCAACAAAACAATATGACCAAAACTGTGCCGCCTTTACTCACTCATGCGGCTGTATATCATCATACTGCCACCTCCGTGCTTCACTGTCAGGACTATGCATTCACTGTGGTTGCCCTGTTCAGGTTCACACACAGTTTTTTCAGTCTCATCTGACCAAAGATTGTGCTCCTAACATTCATCAGGTTTCTTTCCATCTTGAATATTTATAATGAAGAGCAGGTGAGGGTGTTCTTCTTGGATGCCATTCATACATTTTTTAGTATTTTGAAGCTCTGTTCTTCAAAGAAGTCGTGGAAATTAATTCAGAAGAATGCACAGTTCGCCCCGACTGGTTGTCAGATTGTCACTTGAAGCAGTTTTTATAGTTTGTTTTATGTATTGTACCAAATGTTAAACTGACCTCTAGTCTCAAAAAGTGACAGGGTCCTTTGACTTACTTTGTCATTCCTGCCGATAAGATATCGAGTGACTTTAAACTTCTTCCCTTGACGGTTCCTCCCCGTGCATCGCAAGCCTTCACTTTCCCTTTAGGTGAGGAATTAGATCGGGATCATCAGGGGCTTCGCCATCATTACACAAACTTCTTGTCGCGCTTTCTGTCTGCGGGAAACCGGCGAGAAGCAACAGCTTCCCTCCTAAGCCATTCAATAAGCCGTTTGTAGAACAAGGATTTCCATTTGCATTTGGGAGCCAAAAAGAGAAGATCCTGAGATTGTGGATTACTCCCCTGGCTTTGCTTTTGAAAGGAAGAATTAAGAAGAGGAGTTCTGGGAGCTTTACGGGGCAAATGGAATTCAAAGTGCCGCATGTGTGTGTGTTGAACTTTGCAGGCGTTGTGTGTCTCGGTCTATTTTGTTCTCGCTCTGTGAGCCTTGTGAAGGCGTGTGCACAGGTGTGAACGTCCACAGGGTTTCTGACAGCGGAAAACACTGGAAGGTTGGACTTCGTGAAGCACACATCTGCATACTCTATAACAACTTCTTGATTAGTTTTGTGACCTGCACATTTTTTATTCCTTTCGTCCTTCATTTAAACACATAGAATGGAATAAAATACATCTTTATTGTCGTAGCACACTGACGAAAGGCTGTTCAGCAGCTCCTTGAGTCAGCGGCAGACAACAAAGGAATGCAAAGTTATTACAGAATACATAAAAGGTTTGCACTGTATAAAAGAACAAGATTGCACCGTATATAATGGAATGAAAGAGCGGATTATTATAACTGAGGTAGTGCAGGGTGTGGGTGTAAGCTAAAAAAAATTACAAGAATCTGAAGTGAGCTTCTTATTGAAGGAAGTGTAGCAAGAGTTCACGGTTTAAAATCTGCAGTGAATAAGTTAATGTTGCGTTTTCACATGTGCAGCAGGATCCTGGTTATGAGGCTCGTCCCATTTGAAATAGCAAACTAGTCACTGATATCTCAGCGTACGTGGCTGGTGCTGGTATCCCGGCTCCTGTGCAGCCGCCTGCGATGTTCACAACACAAACCAGCAATTAACCTTAAATTAATGCGACTGTGGCTGCTGAAAACGAGACCACTTTGGCTCATGGTGGGCTTTGCAGTAGTGGAAGCCACCGCCGTGTTGTGGTTTTGGCTTATCCGCCTTGTTTTTAGCAATGGGACACAAAAGCAACACGAGATATCCTCTTTGACCGAGTCAGGTGTAGCTCAGGACGAAGGCAAGAAGTCGAGACTGGCGGGACGCGATGGTCACGATGGAGTTCAGTGACACCGAGCAGAGAGGGAATTTAAAACAGCGTTATGAGTTCTGTTACCAGAGTGTTGTACAAACTGTGGAAAGCATCACCTGAGCAGGTAGTCGCTGTTGGTCAGAAACCAGAATAAGATGTAAACATCTGCTTCCTTCTCTCTTGGGTAACTTCCAGCGTAGTCTCTGATCGGACTCGGTGTTGGTGTAGGATGTCCAACCGAGCGCCACAGTTTTAGCGACGTTCACTGTCCTGATGTCCAGCAAAGTCTGTCGGCTGAAAGTTTTGTGGAATGAACGTCTGGGATTGACAAGACACTCAAAACGTTCACTCTCGCTGCCTCCTGAATAAGCCGCTGCATCTATGGGCGCTGCCATCTCTATGGAAACCCACAGAGATTCATTATATTTAGAGGAGCTCCATTCCATATATTCAGACTTTCATTGTATATATAATTTCCCAAGCAGCATGCCATATATATGGCTGCATCCATATTTATGGCTAAAAAAATACAGTTTTTGGTCAACATTTCACCAACTGTCGAGGCTCTAACATCAGTAGAATCTGACGTGTGGAAAGACAAGCTTCCAATTTTTTTGTGTTTTGACTAAACTGTGATTAATACTCTTTCGAACATTTTCAAGAGCCAATAATTAAAAATTTGGCTTCTGCTGGAGCCATTAAATAATTTGGATCTGCTAGAAACTTTTTTTTTTCTGTTTCCTCGACTGTGGGAGTTTTATTTCTGGAGATATTGAACCCTTAAAATGATTTCCCTGCTAAGATGGGTTTTATGGGGGGGGGTGAGGCTGAAAATACTTAAATTCTCATAATTCAACCAAAATCCAAGACATCTGAGCAACACCGCTGTCTACAGTCACACAAACCAACCCAGTAGTGATGTTTACAGTATAATTGCACTCTTATTAGGAGTAATGGTAGTTCAGTGTTTTCCAAAGTTGTAAACAGGCTATAAACCTATAAATTAACAGAAATGGCCTCGGGTAAAGATGTTAATTGCTGAAGGAAACAAACCTTGCCATCTTTGCAAAGTCTGCATAGATCGTTGGGAGTAATAGCAATCCCTTAATTATATTTTTTAGTCTCAGATGAACAGAAATATCTGTTTTAAATGACTAATTAGCTCCTTCTGTACTGCCCACTTTTGTAAAAGTGCATGAACATAAATCTGCAGGGACAAAAAGGGAAATTTCAACAAAACAAAGACTCATCCGTCTGTAGATTAGACTGGTTAAGCTAACAGTAAATAGCAGCATAAAACGGCCGTTATGGCTCAACGTTGGATCCGTTCCTTCACCGAGGACGGAGCGAGTCTGCTTAACGTCCCAACACAGTTAGACGAGGATGAGTCAGTTTCTATTTACGGATATATCTGAGGCTCCTGTGGGCTGCACAGTTTAACGACGGCTGCGTTTTTTTATTTTATTTTAAACATCTGCCGTGCTTTTGTCTTGTGCAGAGGGTTGCTCAACATTTACATATTTCATCTTCCTTCAGGTTGGTTTCAGTTCCCTTCATGCAACTTGCAGCAGCTCAGGTTGAAGCTCCTCCGACCTTCTCCGTTAACCTGCACCTGTAAAGAATAAATGTAGCCGAAAGAAACAGCAAATGTTCCTCGTGCTGCTTAACAGCCTGTCGCTGGTTCCTCGTCTGCTCGGCTCCGTGCGCGATTCGTAGATAGGAAAGAGGTGGAAAATCTCGCCGAAAGAGGAGCTTCTCAGTCGAGCTTGCGGCGCATCCTTCACGCTCTTGTGTTCTCGTCCTTGCCGTCGAAGCTTCCAGCGTCTTGTTGCTCCTCAAAAACACTCAACAACAATGTGTTTACTTGTGCATCCTCCTCTCGCGGCTTTCTTCTAACACGTCCTTTGGATGTAACTCGACGGCGGAAAGACGAGTGGATTCCTGTCGTTGTTTCTCCTGCTTCCTCCCGTGTCCTTGCAACCTTTTTTTTTTCCCAGACTGTGACAATAGTCAGTGTCATTTTGCCTCATGTGAAGGTTCTTCAAAGTCACTGTAATATTCACAGAGAGCCTCGATATTCCGGTTGACGCAGCCAATTGTTGTTTGTTTAGTCTGACAGCAGCTCTTAGATTGAGCGCTTCCTCCGTTCTTTTTGTGAGTGCTTTCATTCTTGCTCGTCCTTGGTGGAACACGCTTGATATGCATTGTGCTGCGGATCTATAAAAGCCTCCGCCGCTGCTCGTGTTCTTAAAGCTTCGCGGAAGGATTGTTATTTAGCCGTTCGACATGGGGGAAAAAAAAAGAAAGTTAACGTATATTTTCAGCCGCTCCGTGTGACATTGGCTCCAGATTCTGATCAAGTGATGTTAAGGCTGCTGGCAGGTTTTGCTGTGATGCTACACGGATCATACGAGAGCTGGGAGGAGAATTGCAGTGATGTTGAGGAGATTAACCACTTCAGCAGCTTGTCTCGCTGCTGGGCAAACTCAACATGCTTCTACTGAGCAGATACACACAGGAGAGCCGCTCTTTACTGCTTAATTACTTTGCTTTTTTTTTTTGGCCAAAGAGTATAATTCAAGTATTTTATTAGGGTCCGAGGACCCCTACTTGCTGCAGCAAGCAGGGGTCCTTGCCCTTCCCTATTGTTCCCGCTTTGTTTCTTTCTTCTTCTTATTATTCGCTTGACGCACACAAAACCCTTAATTTGACTCACCAAAATTGACACACACGTCCGAATCTGCGAAAAATTTGATAAAATGGAAAAAAAAACAGAAAAATTTTCTCTAGCGCCACCTAGTTACAGAAAAACACACTAAAACGGCCCTAGCGCCCAGTAGGAATGTCGCACAGAGATCAAACCAACATCAAAACGTTCGTCTCAATGAGACCCACAAATCTCGTGCTGACACCCCTGACCTATCTCAAACAGGAAGTCCGCAATTTGCCTTTCAAAGTAAAAAAATGAGCGAAAACTTCTTTTGGGAAAAAATTATCTTGTCTGACACTGTAAATCGTACCAACTTGAAAATCGCACAGGAGACAGACAAGGCCTTGATGTACAAAAGTTCTGAAGGGATTTGGCGTTTCTCAGGCGAGCCGTCAAAGTTGATGAGCTGTTGCAGCCTCGGTTCATACTTTGTATGGGTGTCTATGGGGGCATGTGCAGACATGCTGTGTCAGTTGGTCATCTACACAAAAAACGAAAGGTCCTACAGCTTTAAAAATAACACTGAGGGCTTCCCAACAAGATTTCCCACAAAAATATGCTGTTTTTACACATATTTGGTGAAAATTGTGGCTGTATGGGAGAGAGAAAGTGAGTAAAACTCTCAGCTCTCTCACCTAGAGTCATGAAGAACGATGACATCATCACCTGCAGCTTTAATCCTGATTGGCAGCTCAGTGCAGCAGGTCATGTGACTCACTGACAGTCTGAGGCTGAGCAGAGACAGAAAAATGGCTCCTTCAACTTAAAGCAGGTTTAAATTGTGTCAAAATGGAGGTCAGACGGGCATGAGGGTCCAACGCAGACCGAGGACCCGACCAACGCTGCTTGCAGCTTTAATTCTCTTTTATTCCAGGAATAATCAATATTTTTGTATCAATAATGGATGATATGGCTGCATGTGATGGTTTCTTACAGTAACAAACCCACTGCAGCTCTTCAATGGCTCATTATTTAGATTTTACAGCACATTTACTGTACGTCGAGACTCACTGTTCACCTCAACCATCACTTTCCAGCAGCAGAAGGCCTGTTTCCAGGAGAGAAAACTCAGATTAATGCCAGAGTTTGCAACCTGCCGTGCACGAAGCAGTAGTCAGACAAAGGAAGTTCAAAATCTAGCAGCTAGATGGTCAGATGTTTGTCTCAGTTGTTAGCATCATTCCTGTTTATATGAAGGCTGAATACTGAACCTTCGAGCAGGTTTAGCATTCTGTTCATGTAATGCTGCTCCGATATCATCACACTTTATGAAAAAAGAGTTGTTTTTTTTAACTGTATTATTTTGCACATTTTAAGACTTTAGATAATAACCAGTAAAGTCACAGAAATAACTTCCACATCATTCGTTCTTGTACAACATTTTGTAAAAGTCCACTTTTTTTATTGTATTTAAATGAGCAAAAGTGTTATTTTGCAGATTTTTTGTGCATATTAAGGATCATTAAGGTCATTTTTGCAGATTTCCCTCATAGCAAGCAGTCAAAGCTCAGAAAACAGTATTGATTTGCATGTTGACTTTAAAAAAAAGAAACAAAAAAAATGAAAAAAAAAGCTGTAAATAATGTGAACACCGAAAATCTGTATTTTTACAAAAAGTAATTAATTCTTTTACAACATATGACAAAACCATTACACTCATTGAATCTGCAAAAAAGAATATTAATTTTACAGATATTTCTTATAGAGATAATTACACTACTTTTATTTATTATTATTGTTATTATTATTATTATTATTATTATTATTATTATTATTATTATTATTATTATTATTATTATTGTTTTTAAAAACAGTTTCTGAACAGGATAGTATTCCACCATTTTTAACACTTTTTTTTTTAAATGTTTGACTGAGCTACAATTCTGCAGTCACCAAGAAGAACAAAGTCCACATTTGAAGTTTGGACGGACTGATGATGGTGTAACTCGGCACACTTTCTGCCAAGACTCCTGACATGGAGTCCCAGCTCAGATCATAATTATGATTCACTCGTTTTTGGTTTTGTCTTTGGATTTCACTCGCTGCTTTCCCCCCTCTGTTTTTTCCGTCGGTACAATGCTTCACTCTTAGAGATGTGGTCTCAAGACATTACCTTCGTTACTGGGGTTCCTTTCTGTTTCTCAATATTCAGAATTGATAATAACTTAGCTGCTGTACATATCTGAACCTGCCCACATTTACTGGGATCAGAACGTCCGAACTGGGTGGTTTGGTGGAGAAGGAATAATAATATTACTCAGAGTTATTTTTTATAGGCAGTTAGGATTTCTGAGATGTTAAAAAGTATTTTATAGAGCAATAACAAGACACATTTCTTTGTATCTGGCTTTGTGTGTAACATTTATCTCAGTAAGTGGAGCTCAATTACTGCAGAACCCACTTTTACAAACTTCTACGACGCCCGTCTCCGGGAATTTTGTTGGCGTAAAAGTGTCTCAGAGCTGATGAGCAGACGGTGGAATGAGGGAGCTAATAGCAATCAGGTAATGTCCCAGTTTGAGCGAGTGTTTGGACTCTTGTGGAGACCAGTTTATTGACTTCCCAACGCCGGGTTGTCAGCTCGTTTCCTGAAGTGCCAAGTGGTGATGTCTGATGCCAAAAATGCATCACGGATCAATACAGCTTTTCAAACACGATGTGCTCGGGGACGCGAGGGCGAAACGGCACGAACGCGCTGCTTAAGGACGCCACTCTTTGCTCACAGTTTTTTGTTGTGTTGCCGAATATTTCACCCCAAACTGGCAGTTTGTGTCGCCGCATTGTGTCCGTTTGCACAGTTTGTGAGACTTTTATTTCATAACCATTATCTCATCCTGTGCGCTTCCCTCGGAGGGCTCAGGATGCAATCTGTCATCCAGCAGCGACAGTCACACCCCACAAAGACGGCCTCTTCGTTTCTGACTCAATGAACCCACGGCGGCGGTGCCAAGCGGCGCTAAACACTGCACCATTTTTCATGCCTTTTCCCGTCCCATTCTCCTCCAGCAGAGTGTTAGCTCATCAGAGCAGGCCTGTCTGCCGCCTGCCAAAGCCATCATCTACATCACCGCGCTCCAGCGGAAACACAATCACTGCTTTCTATGGAAAACCAAACGGCGGGGTATAATAGGAGCAATATGTTTCTCTTCTGTCTCTGTTCAAACAATGTGGGTGGATTGGCCAGAGGAGGGTAGGAAGTTAGTGAATGAAGCAGAACGAGATGGGCCTGACGGTGCAAATGACACGACTGGAAATTCAGCAGCTAGTTTTGGGTCTCCTTCTGAATGCAAAAACAGACTTGCACCTTCAAAAAAATCATTAGTTTAATGAACTTCCAAGTGACTCGGTTCGATATTCTTCCAGCTGGACGCCAGGAAGAAGGTTTATCGGTGTTTTCCTGGAGAGTGAGCGGTTCTCTCCCGTACAGTCTGGCGAAATCTGCTGCCACAGCTTTTTTTTGCTGAGCTTTCAATCAGTTTACACCTGCGAGTGGAGTTTGCCCGGCTGTAGTAGAGTTCCAGGAGAAGCGAGTAAGAGGGTTAAAGCACCCATAATATGCCTTTCAGGTTTCTTATAAGTTATAAAGCTGCTTTTTTTTCCGCATGGAAAATATCTGCAACCGTACAAATCCCAAACGCAGTCATCCTCTCCCACAGAAAACAGCTCCGGACCTGCCTGACACACCTGAAACCACATTATTTCCTCACTAGACCTGCCTGTTTTTAGACTAATAGATATGGGTTTATAGTACATAAACACAGGCTAGAAAACCTCAAACCTGCATTCTGTCTAACAGCCAACGGGGGGGACTTCTCCAGTTGCAGAGAAGAAGCCAGACTGTCTAAAAGTCTACGAGAAAATGATCCGACTTCTCACCACAGTAAACATTTCCCCAATGAGTTTAAGTACTTTCTGAACACAGCACAGTGTTCATTTTGTAAATTATGGTTCCATTTAGAGAAAAATAGACGATAAAACCCTGACCAGGAGGCTTCAAAATGGTAGTTCACAAACCAACGTTACAGTTCCTGCATCTATCGTTTTTAAATTTATTTATGTGTAAAAACTCACTTGCATCAAGCGAGCTGACCAATCAGAGCAGACTGGTACGAGGGCCCTAAAGAGACGAACGGCGAGATGAGGAGCTGTAAAATAATGTGCTTTTTTAAGCTTAAAACCAGAGTCGGCTGTATATTTTAGCTTTATTCTGCAAAAATTCCAAACTAGCCTTTCAGCATATTGTGATTCAAACAGTCTGGGAGGAAGCTAGATGTCTGCGCTTCATCCTGGTTCTGTTTTTTAAAGCTCTAGCTGTGATGGGAGATCGCAGGAATTTTATTGATGGTGGACTTTAGCTTCTGGGATTTGGGTTTGAATCCTAGATGAAGCCACAAATTAATACGATTCTCGTAGACCCTCAAAAGAAAAAAAGAAAAGAAAGAAATACCTGTAAATGTGCATCATATGGGTTCTTTAATTGGTTTATTTGGCCACTTGGGTGCAGCTTAAGCTCACATCCAACCAAAATATTAGTTTTAATTTGCTGCGTTGTGACAAATCTAAACACTTTATTTGCTAAATAGGGTAATTTTTTTAACTTTTTATGTTCTTGGTAGCTACTATTAGGCCACATGTTCTTTTTTTATTATAGTTATTAAATAGGGTGTTGAACTGAGCACGTGGGAGGTTGGATGCTGCAGATTGTACCTGATGCTCATCAGTAATACGTTTAATATCTTTCCTGTTCTGTTATTCGTTGCCGTTGCTGTGAGAAGATGTCGGCGACCATGCAGCGCTTGTCACTTAATATCTGGATCCGAGCTCGCTGTTCCGTGTTCTTGCGGCACATTTGCATTTACTTAAAGGTCCTCCTGAAGCGGCGCCAGCTGTCTCGTGATCGGCTTCTTTTCACTCCGTTGTAAAAGGTGAACTTCTCCGTATCTCTGTCTACACTTGGAGACTCGGTAGCCATAAGGTCGCCCTGTAGAGAGTTTCGTCGCGCTGTCAGGCTCCGCTCGCTGAGATGCAAAGACGCCGCCGCCGCCGTCCTCGTTAGCGTCACTGTCACCTGTAGCTAATATCTTAATTATCTGGAAGCGACTGTAGCTCGTGCTCACATTTAATCCTCTCCCAGACTTCTCGGCCACCCCGCTACCAAATTGCCTCCCGCCTCCTCTGCAGCTTCGTTGAACAGGAGCAGCTTCTCTTACAAGCTAACCAGATGGCAGGAGCCCGGCGGTGGCACAGCGATCATTAACCTGCTGGGCTCGTGTCTATGTGCACCTTGTCTCTTTTAATTCGAGTCGCCCCTCTTGACTCCCGAATGTCAGAACTTCCCCAGACTCTCAAACTTCGAGGCCCCAGAGTGCGGCGGAGCTGAGAGCTGTCTTTACGGGTTAGTCAGCTCGCGAGGACTGTCTGCTCGAGTTAATTAAAGCAACTTTTTATACGGGGCTGCACGTCGCTGCCCTTTAGGTTGATTATAATGGGGCTCGGCTCAGAGTTCACCGGTAACTAACGGAGCTGCTTCTGAATCAAAGTCTGTCGGAGCTAATCGCTGAAGTCAACTCACAAATCTTTAGAAAGTCCCAATTCAACAAGGAATCTTTGAGTGCTAAGAAGCCAAAAATCCTCAAATCTGCACATCATTTTGCAGCTTTAGTCAAATCAGTGTGTACTTTGCGTTAAGACCTACACTCAACGCTGCACCTGAACGCGTCACGCCATTCTGAAGACACGAAGGCAACATGCACGCTTGCATTTGCACTGATTGCTATTAAATGTCTGCAATTATGTCACTTAATTAAAAGCACAGTTTCTCTTGCAAATGCAGGTGTTTCAGGCTCAATGAATCTCCTGCTTGGAGCAAAAACTGCTGTGTCAACTTCCATCTCACATTTCAGCCCAAATCTCACAAAATATACAAAACTATACACCTAAACATTATTCTAAAGTCATTTTTTTCAGGGAACCATATTTTCTACAAGATTAGGTTTGTTCGTAGCATGAACACAAATCAAATCAACACATCTTTGCCATTTATTTTGCTGCTTTTCGGTTTAACTCCAGTCTCTGGCGAACTCAAAGGACACAAATCATTTCAGTTTAAATCTGTCCCGGTCACGTCTCAACTAACTGTTAGAGCAAATCAAAGTGAGGACAAGTCAACACCTTTTCAGCATCTTACCGGAAATCAACACAAAATTTTAATTTAAAAAATCCAGCTTCTCAAATTTCAATGGTTTCTGAACAAACTTTAGAGGAAGTTTGCTTCGATTAAATCATCTCAAACAAAAATCACATTCTTATACAACTTTAAAACATTCTTATTTTAAGGGAATCTGCTGCATTGTGTTTATGACACCCCACGAAAACGCGTCTAATCAGCATCTCTTTGCTGTTGATTTTATTGCTTGACTGCTGAGCTCCAGTCTCTAGATGTCTCAGTGGCTATGAGTAATTTCTGTTTTGTAAAAATCCACTGGGAGACGTCCAAGTCACGTCTCAAGAGCGACTCCGAGTTAGGGCCGATTATTGTCTAAAAGCTACTGATGCTAAGACGATGCCAGACTTTCAGGACAAGGGTGCTTTCAGTGTCTTATCTGGAATATAAATTGGTTTCCCCCCGAAGAAAAGTTTTCATTTCGAAAACTTTACAGAGAACGAAAGTAGTTGGCACCAATAAAACCATCTAAAACTGGAAAGATTTTGACTTGACTTTTGACAAGAAATCTCATCCGCATACAACTGTAAAGCATTTTAAATTGTCAAGGAATTTTCAACATTTATTTTCGTGCTTTACCATCGCTCTTTTTTATCCAACCAATAATATATTAAATGATGACAGGACTGGTCAATCTGGTAACCCAGAAAATGAAAGAAGAAGCTTCAAACATGTTGTGAACGGATCATAATTTGACCCAAACTCTGCTATTTTTTAAAAGATCCTTGCCAAGTAATTTAGCGCCCAAACTTAACCAAGCTTCTAACCTCTCGTTATGGTGAAAGTGCCAATCAAAGCAGGATATTTTCTGAAACCTAGCCATGCAGTTTTGGTGTTTTACCTGTTGAGGAGAAAACATTTCTTTCAAACCATAAATGACAGTGCAGGAGAGAAGGTTGCACAATTATTTCTGTATCAGTACCATAGACTGTATAAAAGATGGACGTAGCTACCGTGACGTCACCGGTTGGTTTCTGCACTCAGAAAATGAAGCCAGGGTTTTGCTACTTCCTGGGTGACATCTTGGATTTTTGGAGCCAGTGACGCAAAAATAGTCGGAGGGGGGCGGAGCCATAGGAGCAGTGATTGGTCAGACGGATTGAGAGGCGGGCCCTCTCTGCCCGCCCACATTTACCGCCTTCTGCTCGCTTCGTCTGCATCATCGCTGCCAACTGTCAATCAAGCCAGCCACGCCCCTTGCCCCGCAAAATGTTGACAATTTTTTAAAAATTCAGTCTTGATTTATTTTCAGATTGGCCACCTGATCTCTGAATTTAACGATGAAAACTAATAAGAAAAAAATCCTGAGCTGTAGGAATGCAGTATTTCATGATCTGTGATCACTTCTTTTCCAATTCAAGTCTATGGGAGCCAGGGCTGTTTGGAGCCAGCAGCTAGCGGACGTAGTGATATTGCAGGTTTTTGACACTTCCGGGTTGGCTTCATTTTTCAGGGCCGTTTGCTACGTCCATCCTTTATACAGTCTATGTTCGGTAGTCTGAAGCAAACCTGTTTTGGTAAAGTGCCAAGGGTTTGCCATCGATCTGCAAGGTTTTCTAGTCTCTTCCANGGGTTTGCCATCGATCTGCAAGGTTTTCTAGTCTCTTCCAGGAGCCCAAACGTGTACAAACAGTCGCGCTAATGGTCATGTATAGTTCAAAGCTTTGCTGGTAATGTGATTCCAATGGGAAAACAGCCAGAATTTAGCCCAACATCAGCTTTTAAAATTGCTCCCAAGCTTGCTGTGTTTTCGGAAATTCAAATAAGAGTTGTCGAACATTTTAGCAAAGCAGCAAACCGACAGCGTTTTCTTTTGGATCGCAATCAGTGCAACTGCTCTCTGGGACGTTCACGCCATTAACCCTGCTGTGATTACCGAGAAAATTTCTGCTTCGGTTGCACGTCGAGCAGAAATACCAGTGTGCAACTCATTAAAAGTGAATGTGGGGTAACGTCACCGTCGTGCTGTTGTAAAACACGACACAGCGGGCCGGCCGGCGCTCCACAAAACGGCGTTTCGCAAGAATGGATAAGAGTGGTTTCTGTCGAGCTGTGATACAGCAAAAATCCCCTCTGAGCCACAGAAATGACTGCAGAGTTTTCTTAGCATAAAAGAAAAAAAATCCCAGTGTTGGACAAAGTTGAAGGCGAGCGACGGCGCAGCGGTGCAGCTGGAGTGTGTGTGTTTGGAATCGGCCGGCGGTGACTGACGGCTGCATTGATCGCTCGTGATTTCAGATCGCTCAGAGTGATTTCAGGGAGTTCAGTTCCTCTGATAGGATAAGATGTGCCTCCTGGCAAAGGGAAAGTCTAGAAAAGAAGAGGAAACAGAACAGAGAAACAGAATGTGTGTGTATACTGTTAATAATACAGCAACTTCAATAAATCAATAAATCCTGCGAATATCAAGTTTTTATGGTGGACAACTGCTAAGAAAAGGCCTCGTGCAACCGGTTTTCTGAACCGGCTGAATGGAGCAACACCTGGATACAGCAGGTCTAATACATGTGTTTAGTAGATAAACTGTATGAAGTGTTCAGTGCTTTACAGAAACGCTAGAAAATATCAGATAAAACCACTTTTATTGACGCTGCGTCCACTTTGCTTCACCTCCGGGTGAGCCGAGGCCACTGATGACAGTTTGCCAGTCAGGACTTTGTTTTCCGGCGAGGTGACTTTCAAAGTGACTAATTAACGGGGAAATGAACTTGAGGCGCTGAGAAGAAAATGAAATAGCCGAACTGACCGGCTCACTTCAGGTGCTTCAAGTTTCACGACTGTGTCAGCAGCCTCGACCAACTTTGGAAATGAGCAAAGTAGACAGTGACAGAAAAGGCATCAAGCATTTATCTGTTATTAGGCAATTGGAATATTTAGATTTTGACACAATATATAACCAGAATCATGCGTTAAAAGCTCAAAACAAAGTTTAAAATAATAAGCAGCCAGTCGCAATTCACTCTCGCAGCAATATAGATGTCAGTACAGAGTGGTTTGGTTTCAGCTTTCAGGTTCTGTCGTAATGAAAAGAAGGAACATCAACTGACAGAACAATAAAGTGTCTTTCCATAATTTACCAACAAAAACGGTTGATGCAGTGTGAGGATAGCGCGTGAAAAGTTTTACTCACATACAAAGTCCTGAACTTCTGTGGAAACAGCTCAACCACGTGTAGAAGGAGGGAGAGATAAAAACATATCCTTTGATTCCATTTTCCGAGGTAATACTCAAATATCATACATCAGTTGCAGTACCTGGTCGTTCCACCAGGTGGAGCCTCTTACTGTTTGATATTGTAGCGATCAGAGGAGGCGTCACTCCTGTGTTGGCAAGCAGAGAGCATTGTGGGAGTTTAGCGAGTAGTCGAATTCAAATAAATAAATACATACATACAAAAACACACAAACAAGTAGAACATGACAAACATTGTGTTGTGGATCCATAACACAAGACATAAAATCAACCAAAATATATATATTAGGGATGGACTGACACCTCTTTTTGATTTCCGATACCGATACTTCAACTTTGAGCATCTGCCGATACCGATACCAATACCAATACCAGTACCAATACCAATACCGATACCATCTCTCCTCCTAAACTTCTTTGGAAATACCTTATTTGCATGGATTCATTTGTTTGAGATGGCTTTATCAAAAGCCTCATATTATTAAAGCATAGACTTTGCTTTTCTAAGGAAAAAATAGCCAAACATATGTCTCAAAGTGAAACTGTAGCTATTTTATTTGAGCTGTAATCAGACTACAGTGTGCACTCAGTGCCATTCAAATGTTTAGAACAGATCAAAATGACACAGCAACATTAAGCTGCAGTTTAAAGGTTAAATTACCAAAACTTGGTATTAAATAATAGTACCACTAACAGAAAATGTACAGTGGTATACAGTACTTATTTATGGCCTCTTAAGATATTCAAAATAAAATATTTAGGCTTTACCACATAACATAAAATTAGCTGCACAAAACATGGGAGAAAAAAATAGAGCAAGGGCTTAAGTGCATAGTATTGTTCATAGTAACTTCTTTTAAAGCAGCCTTTGAGTTTAGCAGTGTTTTTAACTGTGCTATTTAACACTCAATATGAGAACAAACACAATCTCAGTATAAAAATAACAATAATGTAAACAAAAGTGTAGGTTCAAGTTTTAAGAGAAGTCATATCACTCATAGCCCGACCTACAAACACTGTCACAACAACCCGGAGGTTTGTTCACTGAGGTTTGTTCACTTCAACATGAGGGGCAGGTTCTTCTTTATGAGCATTTCAGCCTTCTCAGCTGTGAGTCTGCTCCTCCTTTCATCAATAATAATAGAGGCTGTGCTAAATAGTCTCTCACTCTCTACACTTGTTGATGGTGCACTGAGAAACTTTTTTGCTGTGACTGCCAGGGAGGGAAACCCAGGTTCATTGACTTTCCAGCACTGCTTTTTGCATAATAAGGTTCGGGTCTGTCCACTGTGCCGTCAGGCTGAGTAAAGACACAGGGCACACGTCTGAGCTCCAGATATCAGTAGTAAAACTGACAACGGCAACGTTTTCAAGGCACTTCGAAATAAACTCACACACCTCCTTGTACTTCAGTGGGACGGCTGTATCAGAGATGAAATGCCGGGTGGGCATCTTATATCGTGGCTCCAAATGTCCCATTAAACGAGCAAACCCCGTGTTCTCCACAACCGAGAGCGGCTGGTCATCCAGCAGAATAAACTCGACAACTTTCTCCGTTGTCAGCTTTGCTTTGTTGCTGTCTTGAGGTAGCTTCTCCATAGTTTCCTGCAGTGTTTGTTGTTGTGGCTCGCTTTTCCGCTTGGCGCTCGTTGTTTGGATGTAGTCAGCGTACTCTTTTCCATGATGCTTCTGCAAATGCTTTATCAAGTTGGTGGTGTTGAAGTTTCCTGTGCTGCTTCCACCCCTTGAGACGTTCGCGCTGCATAAATTGCACTCTGCTGTCTTGCTTTTCACTTCGTTAAGCTTGAAATAACTCCACACCACCGACATTACCACAACTTCGCTGACACACTCTGACGCTCTGGCTGATGTTCACGAGACATGCGCAGTAGCCGATCTCGGCTCTGCGCGTGAGCAATAGTAAATGAGGCCGGAAACGTTGTGAACTGCTGCGGGATCGGATCCAATAGTATGTGTCTGCAGAGCTGGAGGCCGCACGTGATTTCACTCAAAATATTATTTTGAGTGAAATCACCCTTTAAAACTACACCTGAACTAGAAGCCGTGCACTTATACGGCCGTAGAAGACGAGTACAGCCTCTACGAGCAGCCTTGTATGTGGGTCTCCGGCTCTGCAGACAGACCCTTCTCATCGGATCGGCCAGTTACCACTGTGAAGTAAATCATCCGATGCCGTAATTTCGTCCAATATCGGCCCGATACCGATACCCAGTATCGGATCGGCGCATCTCTAATATATATATATATAACTGTCCAGATACAAATTTTTAAGTTTTAAATCAAATAAAACAGCTTTAACTGATGGAAAATAGTACAAAACATACACAAAATATAAACATCACACCAGAGTGGGAACCATGACAGAGTCTTCTCTTAATGACCTCTGATCAACTCACACGTCTTAAATAAAGCTGCTATAACTCATAGAACAATTTTAAATAACAGGTACAGCATTCTTCAAAGCATCCACAGGTGCCCCCCTTAGTGGGGAAACAACATCGACTACATTCTGTAGATATTTGACTATTTACATGTTTGATTTGTTCCCATACTTCTCTGTGCTCTCCATAAACAGCCTTCAGTTCAGCCTTCAGTTCAGAAAACTTTTTGCCATGTGACTGTTTGTTGCAGCTAAAATCCATCATTGCAAGAAGGAATACAGATTGTTTTGTTTTTTTCATTGCATTTTTATGAGGAAATTTGTTATTCTGTGGCAATTTTTAAAACGAGACTTGCAGAATAAAGTAGTTTTGTTGAAATGTCGTGATTTTTAGTTTACGTGACGGAGCAGCACAGCGCCAGTGGAAAGTTAAAAATGCGACGATTCTGGAGGATTTCTTAAAAGGACATATTTCAAACCCAGCAGCAGGATTTGAGGTTCAAAAGTTTAATAACCATCCAGTTTTTGTCGCCTGTTGATCAGCGGAACAGTAGGACGTCATTGGCGTGACTCTGTGTCACCAAAAAGTCAAAGCAGAGAAGCCACGAAACAATCTTTTCCATACGAGCTGGCTGGAAGTGTTTTATTGCAGGACTTGGATCCTCCTTTGTTTATAAGAATAATTTGCTCAGAATCATGAAGTATATGGAGCGAGGAATACGAGGTAATGATTTTCACCTCAAATGGAAATATGGATTTGCTTTTGAAATAAACAGCCCCTTCGGAGTCAAATAAGACTGAACAGTAAAACTAAAGGCCCCACAAGAAATGTTTATGATGTTTAGTCAATTTCCACATTACATTTGCATCCGATTATGATTCCTCAGCCTCGCTGGCGTTGTCACGCTGCGATCTCGTCTTTTTGGACGTGGCGACGAGCCGCTGAGGGGAAAATGGGGCAAGCATGCTTTTTTTTTTTTCTTCTTTTTGTGGATGAATTTGGGTTCATTGTTTCATCACAACAGAGTCTGAGCTGCTGAGAACTGGTTTAATTCAGAACACAGACTCACAGCTGGAGGAGGAAGACACAAAGAGTAAACAAGAGAGAGTGTAATTCGATTCCAGTCGGAGTTGGGAATAAATCGCCATATTTATTCATGATGACATCAATCCATATTCAACCAAGGTTGCCTGCGTTTGGAGCGGCTCTGAAGCCTCGTTGCTCGGCCGGCCGCTCTCGGCTGTAATTGGCTGGTTTTCGTGGAGGAGCAGGTCTGGGAAGGATCCAGACTCTCTGGCTGAGAAGGGTTTTTTTTTTTTCTTTCTTTTCTGCCTCGGGTTTGATTCAGAACATAATAAAAACAACAACATTCATTATGTGTCACTGTGGGAATGATGCACCTGCAGGGACGCAGACAATAGCTGAGGCTGATTGAATGATGGACGGAGCGAACTCGGAGCGCCGTCTGATGTCCAAACCTGCTCTCTCATCCATAAACACCGACACAGATTTACACGCCGACAGCAAAACACTGTACACAGACAGATTGCTTTATTTGTTATTCAAATATTTCTCAGAGGCGGAAAGAAGCTAATTGGATGAATTAAACATCAAAGAGGTGGAGCCTGAGAGGCACAAAGTCTCCGACTGGAGCGCACAGCGAGGAGAAGGGAGCTATAAGAGAAAGATTTGTTTTTATCTTTTATATGCTGTGTGCTGCTGTCTGGGCTGTGACCATATGTGTGCATTGACAGAAATTATGATCGGTGTTGACGCAGCAAAGAGGCAGACTTGGAACAAAGTAATAATGGAAACTTTAATAGAAATATGAAAGATGAGTTCTGATTTTTTCTTTTTAAACAACAGTTGCTGTAGGTTGGTAGATTATTAACTTACAAAAAAGTACTTTTTTTTTTGCTGCAGGTGAAATATTGAAAAGAAAATACTTTTAAATGCGTATAAATCGCAGGACAAAGTCTGAGTAACGGCACATTTTCTTGTATTTTCTTGATTTACTCTCCATTTGTAGTTTTTATACTGCAGATGTACCATTAAATGAGAGTAAACAGCCTATATTTTGCACTATTGGTACAGAATTATTAAGTAGCATTTAGTTTTATTATACATTTACCTTTAGGTAAAAGGGAAATTGTTTGTCTTTTGTTTTTTGGGGGGATTTTTGTAAATTATTGTGTCCATTATGTTAAATCATGCAGCATTTACATGTTTCATTTCATAAAAACCATGTTACAGAAAAAAACTAAACGAAACATGACATTATTGATAGTTTTATGGGGAAAAACACCACTCTGTACCGATTTAAAATGTTAGATAAAGTCTTAGAAGAGTTGAAAAACTCCAAATTGTTTTGTGCCGCATCGATGTCTTCAGATTCAGACTGAGTCTGTCTCAAACTTTGCCAAAAAAAAAACTACGGAGACGTCGACAAACTGCTGCCAAAAAAATGTGCAAAATCAACCCTGATGTCTGTTTTCTGTGAATTAAATGACTGGAATTAAAATGCAGTTAAAACAGCATCATGGCCTCAAACAGTTTTATCTGATTTGACTCCGTAATGAAACATTCTGGTGTAATTCAGCCGACATCTGTCCAATTACTCACTTATGTGGTGTTTCTGAGGCTCCTTGTCTGTCTGCACATTATCGGTTATGAGAAGTCAAAGATGTTTCCAACTTAAGATGCTTTTCTCTCTTTGTTACATAAAATTAAAAAAACAAAAATGAAAAAAAAAAAGGCTGGTAATGAAAAATTCAAATCACTTTTTTAAAGTGGCTACAGTGAACAAGTTGTATAAAAGTTCAAATCTGCCATTTTCATGCCAAATTTTGATTCATAGACTTTTAATTTGACCGAAAGGCATCTTGTAGCTAAAAATGACAAGAACAAGTGACAAAAGATGGTTAGAAAAATATGTTAATGATCAGTTTTCACCATTTCTATGTTTGTTTCTACATTTTTTACTGTAAAACACCACATCTAAAGTCATATTCATGCTTTCTGCGTAATGAGTAGCAACGTCAAACAGCTAAAAAGTTCTTATTGTTGCTTAGAATGTTTCTGTGTGTCTCCACTGGGGTTTCGTGTCAGATTTTCGAGGTGGAAGGCTTCTGGGATTCGGTTTCCTCTGCAGATTCTTGATGGGATTCAGGTGTGGACGTCAAAATGTCTGTATTGTTGTCTGTTGAATAAATTCTCCACCACTTTAGCTGCATGTTTCACATCATTGTCTTGTTTCAAGCTCCAACGCTACCCATGTTTTTCTGCAGATATTGTCCTTCAGGGTCTTAATGTCATCTTCATTTGGTCTGTTTGGATGAAAAACTCCCCAAAAGCACCTCTGATCAGAGTTCTTGGGGTTCCAAACATTTTCATCTCATGAAGCTTTTTGCTTGTGTGAACTTTTGCAAACGCCAGCAGAGTTTTTGTGTGTCCGTCTTGGTTGTCCTTGTTCAGAGTTTGCTGTAGCGTCCGGTTGAGGTGTTGCTTCAATTCTCACCACTGCAGGAGTCACGTCGGTCTTCCTAGCAGCCCTTTGAGATGTTTCAGTGTGGAGCTCCTTGTTGATTCTGCTTTGCAACGTTGGCCACAGAAACGTA
>NW_007577804.1:165596-194369 GCF_000690725.1 Stegastes partitus | reverse complement strand
TGGATATATTTTTATTTTAAAACATTAGTGTTGCTCCTTTAAACTTCTTCCTCCAGCGTTCGTCATGTAAACGTTTTAATAAACTCAAAGACGAAATCATTTTTCCTGCTTTTGGTTTTGCAGCAGGTTCGTTCGATCCACTGCACCTTTTATAAATACAGCCGACCTGGTTTGCACTTTTAAAGACGTCTCGGCAGTTTTTTGGTGGTTTTTTTTCTGCTGCAGTACCGCAAACAACCACCGGGAAAAATGAGCTCTTTCATAATACATTCATCTGGAACCAATCTTCCCATATTTCGTCACTTGTTTATATAATTTCCCACCAAAACAAACCGATCAGCCAAGTAAAAGTTCACTGTAGATCCATATTTGTTATGAGTGTGAATAATTTGGGGCCTAATTGTTCAGAAGATTCACTCAACTTTGTGAAAATGAAGAAAAATCAAATCTAACTTTGTATTTTCAGACTTTTACTGAGATAAAATAAAACACTGCAAACACAGACATTTCTTTTTTTTTTTTTTATTCCTCGCGGCTCCAAGTCAGCTCCGTCAGCGGCTGCCTCCTCATTTTAAGAGTCGGCCCGTGTACGAGATCTCCCGCCTCGCGTCCCCCGCGGATTCGCCTCCGCTACGTCTTCATCATTAGCCGGAGCTTCGCCGTGTTCCTCCTCTCTTTACCACAGGCCTATTAGGGATTTCCCCTTTTATTTATTGATTAATACATCATCAAGCCGCAGCCCAGGGACGACACACAGCTTCCCCCTGGTTTCTGCAGCCTTCGTCCCAGCTGCCCACTTAAGATTCAGGACTTGCTTCGCCTGTTAGACAATGATTGCTATTATTCTTTTTTTTTTTTTTTTCTTGCCTTCATCTCGGCTGCACTGCTGAGACACAGTGGCTGCATTTTCATCCATGCTTACGTGGGAGTTAAAGGCAGAAACAAGAAAAAAGATTGAAAATAGAAATTAGCAGGCTTAAAAAAAATAAATAAAAAATTGGGGCGTATTTGCAGCTTAACCTGTTTGGCGGCTGTATCAACGGATGTTAACCTCTTTTAATAATAAAGCACTATTTCTTTTTTATTTCTTATCAAAGGCGCGCTACTGTGAGACTGCTGGATGTAACATCAAAGCATGAAGTATTCCCCTAACCTACAAAATCAGTCTCACCACAAACAAGCCGGCAGAGAGAATGGGATCAGTGTGGCTGCGAGGAGAGCGGGAGGAAGAGGCGAGGAAAGAAAGTGGAGCTTTGTAGGAGAAGCTTTGTGAGGCTTTTTTTTTTTTTTTTCTTCCTCCCTCTCCCTCCGTCAGGCCACAGAACATTAAAGTGGAGGAGAGGAATTTGCATTCTCTAAATCGCCGCCTCTCTTTCTCCAGAACTCACATGCTGGTCGCCGGGCACGTGCACTCGCGCGTGCACGTGAGGCTGGAGTTTGCCGAGGCCGTCCAGCTGCAGCGTTTCCATCCGAAACATGCAAACCGAGGGCCAGAAGTCGTAGCTGCTAAAAACATAAATGCTCTTTATTCACCAGTTAACTAAGACGTGCAGTAAAAAGGATCGATCCAATCAGATTCTACTGAACCTCTAAATGTTAAAGGTTTAACTGTAGTTTTACTGGTTCTGTCATGTTGTGTCTCATTTTTCTTTTGTGCCCCGTTCACGTCATGTTGTCTCTGATATTTGTTATTTCACACCTCGTTGGGGCAATTGTATTGCCAGTCTGTCATTTCCTGTCTTGTTTTTCTCGATTTGTGTCATTTTGTGCCCCCTTTTTTGTTGTTTTGTGTCTTGTTTTTGTAATTTTTCGTCATTTTGTGTCTCCTTTCTGTATCCCATTTTGTCCTTTTGTGTCTCGTAGCTGTCATTTTGTGTTCTTTCTGCCATTTTGTGTCATGTTTTTCTCATTTTGTCTCATTTATGTCATGTTGTGTCTCGTTTTTGTCATTGTGTGTCTCCTGTCTGTAGTTTTGTATCTTGTTTTTGACATTTTGTATCTCATAGCTGTCATTTTGTGTCTCCTTTCTGTCGTCTTGTGTCTCGTTTTTGTCATGTTGTGTCTCATTTCTGTGCTTTCGGCTGTTTTGTGTCTTGATTTGTCATTTTGTGTCTCCCTAATGTCGTCTTGTGTCTTGTTTTTACCTTGTTGTGTCTCATTTGTGGCTCTTTTTGTCCTTTTGTGTCTCATAGCTGTCATTTTGTGTCTCCTTTCTGTCGTCTTGTGTCTCGTTTTTTGCCATGCTGTGGTTCGTTTGGGTGCTTTCTGTCGTCTTGTGTCTCATTTTTGTCGTTCTGTGTTTCACTTGTATCATCCCACAGCCGTGAAATGTGGTGAGGACACAGACAGAATAGTTTCCAGCAGATTTAAATGATTGCAGGGCTTAAGTAGTCACGATATTTTTAAGTACTAGCCCTCGAAAATGGGAAAAATTTTTTCCAACAAAGATGGTATTTGAGCCCCAGAAAGTTCCTGTGAGTGTATTTATATGATGTTTCCATATTTCTATTGAAAATGCAGTCGCTGGTCGACATTTCATCAGCAGAAGTTCTTTTTTTTGCTGAAAGTTGTCTAAATTGACTCAAAATCATCCAAAATTATTCGAAAAGTGTCCAAAATCACTCAGAGTTGCTCCAAATGACTCAAAAAGTCATTTTTCCCCGAATGAATCTTTTTTCAAAAACTGATTTGTAACTGTTCACAATTACTATAATGAATCATTTTCATCCAAAAGTGTGGCCTCAGAAAGTTCCTCTAAGTGTATATATGTATGGATGTTTCCATATTTCCTACTAAAATACAGTCTGTGGTCAACATTTCACCAACTTTTGAGGCTCTAACATCAGTAGAGTTTGATGTGTGGGAAGTTTGACAAGTCAAAGTCACAGGTTGATGTTATTTTTGACAAAACGGTTGGAACAAAAAATGGTGTTTATGGGGTCAAATATTGTCATTATAGGTGCAAAGTTGTGTTTATGTTGGAATTTAACAATATATGAGGCTAATTTGAAGTTTGCTGTACCAAATGTTTCCATACATATACTTGAAATGTTAGTTTGTGAGATGGTTGCAGCTCTAAAGCTACAATTTTAAAGCACAGCAGCGACAAAAAAAAAGGTGGAAACTCCAAACACGTCCTGGAGTATTTGCTGATAAAACACAGGAGGGGCAGGACCTGGAGAAGGAGGGGTCGCCATGACAACACAACACTCCGACACAAGTCCCGCCTCTTCAAACTTCCAAAACCCGCATGTGTCTCCGGTTCTAAATCTGGCCGGAGGGCAGGGCTGCAGCTCAGAGGAGCAACAAGACTCTCCAGAGCAGAAAGGAAAAAAAAAAAAAAGAAAGAAAGAAAGCCGGGAGACAGCCGGGTCACGGGAGTCCAGCAAGCGTCCAGGAAACAGCTCGTAGCTCAGGGACTCGGCCAAGAGAGGCGGGCTGCAGTTTGTTATTTGGAAAAAGCTGACAAGCGAGCAGAGGCGGCAGGGAGGGGAGGGGAAAGAAAGGAAGAAAGAAAGAAAGAAAGAGGTGGCTGCTGCCTGACGTTGAGCTGGTCAGTGAAGGCCTCATGCAGCTCCTGAGCAGCAGCTCAGTTCCATTTTTATCTGCCTGACGCACCTCGACGTTCAGCAGAGCTCAGCGGCAGCCCAGAGGGGAAGGGGGAAGAAAGAGAGGAGCTAGAGAGAGGATCAGACTCACGGAGGAAGAGAGAGAACAGACAGAATGGTGAGTTTGGTTTGGTTATCTGTTGATGTGGCCGCGGTGGGCGGGGAGGAGGTGGGCCGAGCTTCAAACACCGGACCGACTTAAACTTCCTCCTTTTCAGCTTCTCTTGGTGGAAAAAAAAAACATTTATTATTTCTCTCCGCTCGGGGGATGGAAATAAAAATAAACACACAAAGCAAAACATCAGAACCACACTGACGCGGTTCGGTTCATTTGTTTGTTGTGAAAAGTTGAAGCTCTGGAACTTTTTGTCGTACAGAAACGAAATTGGCGAGAAAAAAGTGACTTGCGACGCTGTTTGCTCTGAATCTTTCCCTCCTTTCTCTACGATCTTTGCGTGCAGCCAGAGCGGGAGAAGAATGGGTGGGCTGACCGGCACCACTTCCACACATCGGCCCCGGCAACACATTTGGTTTCAATTACCGCCGGCCTCTGGGGAACAAGCTGCTATAAATAAGTAACAAGGAGCCGAGTGTGGACAGACTGCAGCCTACTGCAGGAGGAGACTGGTGCTGGTTCTGGTGGGACGGATCAGTGGTTCTGTTTGTTGTTGTTGTTGGGGGGGACGAAGTCTCAGTCTTGTCTCAGAGGTGTTTCTGGTTTCAAGTCTGCTGGGACGAGTCAGGCCTCGAGACGGTCGCAGCGGGTTCACGTGGGAGCTAAATATAAGTTTGGAGATAAGATAAAAACTTCTTCTTTTTTTTAAAATCCTGCAGCGGGGACATTTGAAGCAGAAGCAGGAGCATCGGTAGAAAAATAGATGAAATCATAACATTGTACAGGTGTTGTCTATATGTAGAATACTACTGATGTTGATGTCTTTTAAATGTAGAAAATCTGTACAAAATGCAGACACAGGAGGAGAATTTCAGCACATTTATTTCAGTATGTTATCTAGAATATAAACAGGTTTCTCCAATTTTCTATGTTTTATTTGTGCATAATTTCGTGAGTGGACATGGGGGTTCATTTGTGGCAAATCTTTGAACGAAACACCTGGAGTAATTGTGATTTTGCTGAATATCAGGAGGCTGGATTTGACGTGACCTTTGACCCCAGAGGTTCCAGGTGTCTCTTTGCTTTATTGATTTGTTGTCATCCTGAGTGCAGGAGTCTTGTGCAAAAAACTTGCTTTAACACCTCGATTACTTTGGTGTGCATCCTGCTCACGTGCCACGTATTTCTGCTTCTGTTTCTAGATCTCTGTTTCTATTTTACATACGTTTATGCAGCTTAGTCTCCCAAAAACTACACCTCTGTGGTACTAATCATTTCCCTGATACGCTTCTAATCAACATATTTATTTCACTGCTTCGCTGTCGCTCCTTTGCAGCCGACCAATCGTATGTTGGATGAGGTGTCACCGTGGCAACTCCAGAAAATGGAGGGAAACCTTCAGTCGCATTGTGGAAGTGTCGAATGTTAACACAAAGCGTAACATTTTCCTGCATTTAACCTGCTAGGTTTGTTGTCTAAACTTAACCAGGCTCCTAACAAGTACCTATCATTGAAAAAGGGTTGTTTCGTGTATGTAAATAAGAACGCCTTTGTGTTGTGTGGACACAGGTTGTGAGAGGACTGGTTGGT
Organism: Stegastes partitus; assembly: GCF_000690725.1. Taxonomy (NCBI): domain Eukaryota; kingdom Metazoa; phylum Chordata; class Actinopteri; family Pomacentridae; genus Stegastes; species Stegastes partitus. Next base: position 189,056 of record NW_007577804.1, on the reverse strand, counting down.
TGTGTCTTGTTGCTTTTTGTCAGATTTGAGTCCGGTTTCTTATCACCGCTTTCCAGCCTGGAGGTTCTTGCACTCCTTTTTCTGAGCGTCAGTGAAGGCATCTCCGAGTACATCTGTGTCTAAAAGGAGTGGAGCGTTGTTGTAATTTTAGATTTTTTTAGTGTTTACTGATGGTCCTGCTGTTGGAACCTGAGTATCTCTCATTCAGTCTGCCTGAGGTGGTTTAGTTTAGATTTACAGTTGGGATGTTTCTCTGGTGGAAAAGCTGCAGGCCGAGATCAATTAAAATCATTGATCTAAAGCTTATCGCCACCATTTAAAACTGTTTCTGCATCGTCACTGAGTCCGTTTTTTACTGCCCAGCCATTGGACGATACAAACTCAACCTATAAACTGTGTCTTCAGTTCCTCCTGAACAAACCTGGAAGGTCGATATCATCCCAACGCTCTGTTTTGTGCACTTTGTCCACCGTCCGGAGCCCCATTACTTTTCAAAATTACACTTGTGAGAACTTGTTTATATCCCGACAGAAAGCCGATGAAGCCAAGAAAATAAAAAAAACAAAATTGCTGCCTCAGGATTTGCAAAGGTCTCATTATCCCCCATTTTTAGGACGAGACTCTAGACAGAGGTCCGGTCACACTTGATTGCACTTATTGAAGGTTTTATATCTGCTGAAGACGCAACAGAAAAGTTTTTACCTCAACAATCAGTGTGTGAACTCTCCGGTCAGGCTGGGTGTTCAACATGTGTGAGCTATGTGGTGTTACAGGGTCTGTAAAACTAAAGGGAAGTGAAGTTTGGTTTTGAAACAAGCTACTTCTTCCATGTTGTCGTGTCCATAAATGTGTGAGTGCATTATAACTTTACCTTTTCATGCAACAGCAGCACTTTTGTACCACATCAGTACGTCTCACTGCAGACGTTCGTTTTCGTGGAAATGTGTTGACTCTCACTATACGTCTGTTTATGCCGTGTGATATCCCATCTCAACAAGCTGTTCCTTGACTGTTTGAAGGCCGAAGCTCTGCAGAGCGTTGGTTTACGTTAACCGTCATTACTCCTTATCTAAACGAGGCTCTGACCTCACCCCGACTGCATCCTAAGACCATTTCATCCAGATAACATCCTCTTTCCTTCTGCCCTCCTGCAGCGTACTGCTGCGTGCAGTATCACACAACGCGCTGTTTGGTCCTAACATGTGATCTGAGCGTTCTCCCGGTGGATTCGGCTTGTTTACACTTTGCAGGAGACAGTGTGACGTGTGTTCCTGTGTGCAGAGGTTGTGGGTCAGGATGGACGGATAAAGCAGCTGTGACCGGACGTAGCAGGACATCCTGATCCTTCCTACTGCGGTCATACAGTACATACATACAGCATCGCTTTACGTACCTGATTCAGACCAGGTAATAAGGCTTTTTTATCAAAATAAAAGCAGCAGTTTATTCCTGGAAGTTCAAACGTTCCTATTTAACATCCTGAACTCGTGTCACTTTTTTCCTTTTTGCTCATTTTTCACGGCAACATCAAATCCTGCAGCACAACTGCGACTAGAGGTGTTTTCTTAGTGCAGTATGAGCGTTAAAATGCCACCAATTGTCTTTAAGAAGACAAAAACTTAAGGTGAATTGCTTCATTTATTCGTTTTGAAAAATAAAACTTGTGTCTAATAGGTTCCTAATATGGGGGGAAGTCTTTATGTACAATAGATGTTTGCTGAATTACAGTTTTGCGTTGTTTCTGTGCTACACACATGAAAAGTTCATGAATTTTCATCATGTGACTGTCCATCACAGCTTAATCATTTATAGCTATTCAGTTCCACCTTAGAGTGCAGAATCTTTATTTTTTTTACAGAATCTTGTCAGAGCAAATGATGTATTTGTGGCAAATTTTTGATTGTGATTTTTCAACAATTTTTTACTCAGATTTGGTTAATTTTTCCAACAGAACCGTGTGTCATCATAACAAAGTTAAAAATCGACTGATTATTTCTGTTTTCATGGTTTCTAGCTCTGATAAATGCTGTCATTTTGTCAGTTTTTTCTTACAAATCTGCTGGCAGGTTCTGGTTATGAGAGGGTTCTTGGAAATTTAAAAAAATAATATCATGAAAAGTGAATCAGTAAAACGGAGCCTTGTGATTTATTAACCCGAGGACCGAATAGATTTAGTTTTTAGCCTCTTTTTTAAAATGAAAAACAAAGAAAGAAAGGAAGAGAAGCTAAATTAGCCGCTACCATGTGTCTCGCGAACATCCAGCAGCCGTCACAGCGAGGAGGCCTGAAGCAGCAGCAGCAGAGAGCAGCATGTAAAGCAGCCCACCTGCTTCAGCTGTCGCTCCACTCGGTTATTTTAGGAACAGAGTCAGAGCTGCAAATATCCTCCAACCCCCCAAAGCTCCGGCTGCAGACCCCGACTCTCCGGCTCTGTGTTTTACTGTCTGGCTGCTGCAGCCTCCGACTGTCTATGCTGCCGTTCACCAAAGACAGTCATAGCATCGACACACGCCTTTAAAAATACAGGATTTTTAACAGATATTCATTTTACAGATTTTTTTAATTAAAGATAGTAACTGAATAGTATCCAAAATATTTGAAAAATCTACATTTTTTACAGATACTAATTTGTTCTTTTACAATATTTGAGTCAAAAATGACAGTTTTTTATGTATACAGCAAAAACTGTCAGATATTTGCTTTTTTTTTTTTTTTACAGTATATTAAGGATTTTTAAGCTTAACTGTGTTGAACTGATATTTTGCATATTTTTTCCAGTTTTTGGTAAATTTTAAATAATAAATACTATTTTTTTTTAAAAGTATGTATTTGCATGTTGTTTGCATAAAAACAGGCTAAAGCTGTTCATTATGTCCAAATTAAAAATCTGTATTTTACAAACAGTTATTTGTCCTTTTACAACATTTTTACTGTAAATTTCATTTGTTTTACTGTATTTAAATAAGCAAAAAAATAAGGGAAAAAGATCTTTATTTTACAGATATTTGCTATTATTTAAAAGAATAATTATATCAGGGATTGACAATGATTTTAAAAAATGCTGTTTTTTTTTCCTGTTTCGTTAAATTAAAGATAGTAGTGAAGAAATAGTTTTCCAGTCAGACCTACACTCAGATCACAGCTACAGCATCAACTACATACACCTTCAGATTTTTTTTATCATATATAAATTTGTGCAGTTTTGTTATTTAGCTCCAAAATGTTCCTGTTTTGTTAAACTTCAGACCATAAATACTAAAATCACTGAAAACAAAGTATTAATTTACATGTTGTTTGTACAGAAACAGGCTGAAGCTGTTCATTACTGTATGTCCACATTAAAATCTGTATTTTACAAACACTAATTTGTCCTTTGACAACATTTTACTGTAAAACTGAACTAGTTTTACTGTATTTAAATCACCACAAAAAAATCGTTTTATGGTACTTAGATAATAAGAAAAAAATCATTATTTACCAGATATCTGCTATTTTTTAGAAGAACAAATAAATTAGGGATTGACAAGGATTTTTTATTTTTTTTTAAAAATTGCTGTTAGTTTCCTGTTTTGTTCAATTAGAGATAATGACGAGGAAATTGTTTTGAAAAATTACCAATACTAATATGTTCTTTCCCGATGTCTTCTTGCAAAATTACACCATTTAACCTTTTTAAACTAGCAAAAAAAATATTATTTTGAGTAATTTCATGTCTCATTTTTGTCACGATTTGATTTGTTTGATTCATTTTACGTCACTTTTTTGTCACTTTGTCAATTTTTGTTGGTTTGTGTCCCGATTGAGTCGTTTTATTTCTCCTTTTCAATCCTTTTGTGTCTCGGTTTTTGTCATTTTGTGTCTCGTTTTTCTGTCGTGTCTTGTTTGTGATGTTTTGTTTGTGTCCCTTTGTGTCCCTTTGTGTCCATTTTGTGTCTCTTTTGACGTTTTGCACCACCTCTGTGTCATTTTAGCTCATAGACTCTCTCTGCAAATGATTGGTATCTCGCGAGTTTTTGTTTTCTTGTTAACTTCCAGCATCCAGAGTTGTTCTTTTCGCGTTTGTGCATCGTCTTTTAGCTCATTAAGTAACTTAATCTTTCTGTAAAAACTCAAAAAACACCTTCCACATCTGAGCTCACCAGTTTAAAGACGAAACAACGGCCGCCTTCCAGGACCTTTATCCTCCAAAACCAGCCTTTCCCTCCTGCAGACAGTCGGACGAACGACGCTGCAGGAAATGAGACGCAAATGAGTGTGAGGAGAAGCGAAAGTGTTGTCGAGGAGAGGAGAGGGGATTTGCTGAGTGAGTGATAATTTGAGGATTAGACTTTGGATCAGGAATCGAACTGAGTCGAGCCAAACCTCCTCCGCAGCCGCTTGGCTCGGAGCCGAAAAGTCATTTCCATGGAAATGATGACCTGCCGACGGCCGCTTCACTGCGGTGTGAAGTTTTCATCGTTTCACGTCTTCTTCGTGTCGTTTGGTGGATTGTTCAGGTCATTGTGAGTCCAGTTTGTGTCCCTTTATCTCGTCTGTCTTGTTTCAAGTTTCATTCGTCGCTTTTTTGTCTTGCGTCATTTTGTGTCTCGTGTGTTGTATTGTGTCTCATTTTTGTCATTTTGTGTCTGGTTTTTAGCTTTCTACGTCTTTTTTGTTGTTTTGTGTCTTGTTTCTGCTGTTTTGTGTCTCATTTTTGTCATTTTGTTTGTGTTTTTCACCTTTTTATAACTTGTTTTGTCTCCAGTTCAACTTGTTTTTTCTCATTTGTGGTGTTTTAAGTCTCATTTTTGTCATTTCAGTGTCTCATTCATGTCGAATTGTGTCTCATTTTTGCCACTTTCAGTCCATTTTTTTTGTCTTTTTTTAACTTTTTTGTGTCTAGATGTAGTTGTTTTGTGCCTCATTTATGCCATTTTGTCTGATTTTTCTCGTTTTGAGTCTGATTTTTCTTATTTTATGCTTTTTTTTGTCAATTTGTGCCTCATTTGTGTTGTTTCATGTCTTATTTTTGACATTTTGTGCCCGTTTTAATCTTTTTGTCACTTGTTTGTGTTGTTTTGTGACTAGTTTTTGTTGTTTCGGGCCTATTTTTTTGTGTTTCAATCTGTGTCTCATTTCTATGGTGTCTCTTTTTTTAATCATTTTTTTTGTCTAGTTTTCATCATTTTGACTCATTTGTGTTGTTTGAAGCCTCATTCAGCCGCTCTGTGTCTGGTTTGTGTTGTTTTGTGCCTAGTTTTTGTCTTTTTGTGTTAGAATTTGCGTCTCATTTATGTCTTTTTGTGTCTCGTTCACATTGTTTTGCCTCATTAGTGTTGTTTTTGTTGTTTTGTGTCTCTCTGTTTAATGAGCTGCGCCTGTAAAAGCGATCAGACACCTGAAGGGCTCCGTCCATCACCGTCTTCTGAGTATTTATTTTCTATCAGAGTGTGGTCCAGCCATCAGGCAGGTCAATTAACAGGGAAGGTTCTTATTTATTTACCACAGCGGCGGCCTGCTGACGGCCTTTTTCACATCATTACAGCCTCCTCAGGACAAACCGAGAGGCGAAAATAATTAGACTTCGCTGGTCAATCAGCGTTTTTCTGCCTCCAAACAAGCAGCTGAAATACAGAAAGGAACGAATTAAAGTTCTTTTCAAACTTTAACACGGTCTCTCAGGTGCGATTCGTGATTCATGTGAGCGACTTCATCGGCTTCACTTTCAGAAATAGCTTTTTATTATTATCTGGCTGATTGTGCTCAGTGTGACTTCTGTGATTAAAGCCGCAGATTCAAAACATCAAAATTCGATTTCTAACAAAGAAGAATACTGATAAAAGTCGACCCGCGAGTCTCTCTGATGGTCACAATTAAAGACTGAAATATTCTGAAACCGTGGACAGACATCAGACCAGTGGGCTTGATGGAAATGAGCTCGTTCTGTTGGTTTCATTCTGCTAATTGATGGTTTTTGTCACAATGTGAACGTGCAGTCGGGGTTCAGAGTGAAGTTTAGCAGCTTGATGTTTTAATCAGTCTGCTTTGTTCACAATCTGACGAATTGGGGCTGTTGCTGTGGAAAACTTGCAGTTTACACTCAATCCCTGTTTTACAGGCTCCTAATATACTATATGTTGCTTTATAGGAATTAAAATCAGTTATCTGACTTAATTTTTAATTATTTGAACAGAAGCAGGAGGAAATTTTGACCCTTAAACACTTTAAAAGCAGCTAAAAGTGAAGTGGTTCCATATTTCTGGGCTCATTTTGTCGTTTTTTTGTCGAACAAGTACATAAACATTTTTGCAGAAATTGTGGAAAAGCTTTCATCATGATATTTCAAAATGCATGTAAAAATATGTTGTGTTGGCACTTGTGGGACATGGCAGACGAACAGTGGTGTTTTGTTGAGGCGTTCATCCACCCCAACCTCCTCCCTATGTGGCTCTATAATAACAGTCACAACACTTCAACTTTCACTTTCATCTGGAAACGTACATTTTTCTAGAATTTTGACTTTTTAACCCAAATAACACACATTTTCAGGATGTTTCTGACTCTCAGCCTGCCCTGTTCTTGTATCTACATATAATAATATTAAATAGTCTGTACAGTTTCCTTATAGAATTGGTTGAACATATTTTTGAACAGAAATTGAAGCAAAGTTTGACCCTTAAACACTTTAAAAGCAGCTAAAAGTGAAGTGGTTCCATATTTTTGGGCTCATTTTTTTCATTTGTTGTTGAACAAATACTTAAACCTTTTTGCAAAAATTGCGGAAAACCTTTCAAATTTCGCAGTTTGCATTCATTTTTTCTTATATTTCAAACGTACATAAAAATATGTGATGCTACTGTTGACACTCTGCGGACGAACACTGGTGATTTGTTGACGCATCCATCCACCCCAACCTCCTCCCTATGTGGCTCTATAATAACATCACAATACTTCAACTTTGGCTTTCAGGGAGAAAGTACATTTTCCTGGAATTTGGACATTTAAACCAAATCATAAAGCATTTCTCGATGCTTCTGACTTTCTGCCTGTCCTATCTTTGTATCTATGTAAAATAGTAATCAAGAATCTGTACAGTTTCCTCAAGAACTGTTGGTTGAAGAGATTTTTGAGCAGAATTTGTAGGAAAGTTTGACACTTAGACGCTTTAAAAGCAGCTAAACATGTAGTGGTTTCATATTTCTGGGCTTGTTTTGTCATTTGTTGTCGAATAAGTGTTTAAACTTGGTTCCAAATTTATGAAAAAGCCTTCAAATTTTGAACTTTGTGTTGTTTTTTTCTTCGTAAATTTCAAAATGTACATTTAAATATGTTATGCTGATGTTGACACTCTGTGGTAAATGGTAGACGGGTGGGAATGTGGTGTTTTGTTGACGCATCCATCCACCCCAGCCTCCTCCCTCTGTGGCTCTATAATATCATCACAATACTTCCACTTTCGCTTTTAGGAGGAAAGTACATTTTCCGGGAATTTGGTCTTTTAAACCAAACAACCCACATTTTTAGGATGTCTCTGACTCCAGCCTGTCCCGTCCCGTCCATCCACCCCAACCTCCTCCCTCTGTGGCTCCATTAATGAACTGAATTTGAGGACAAGCTTGAAAACTTTAAAAGCAGCTAAACGTTGAGTGGTTCATTTGTTGTTGTTCCTCAGATGCTGAAATCGCGCTGAGATGTGAGATTTGTCGTCTTCGTCTCTTTGAAAATCAAACGCTGAAGCCTTCCTGACGTTAATTTACCGTTGGCGTGACGTTGAGGCCGACTGCAGCCAGTTTGCATGATGCAGGACTTTAAGATTTGTGTTAACTGACGAGGAGTTTGTCATGTTTAGTGTTAATTAGAGGTAAGCCGCTTTGATTTGAGGAGCAGTTTGTTGTCTCAGACAGATGATGTGTTTTAGTGCTTCAGTATCTTCTTTTGATTCACATGTTTTTCAGATGCTATAAGCGCTGAGCTCCCCGATGGCTTCGTAGTGTCGTGTTTAAGACTTGTTGTGTCTCATTTTTGTAGTTTTATGTTTCGATTTGCGTCTTGTTTGTTGTTTCATCTCTCACTTCTGTTGTTTTGTGTTGTTTCATGTCTGCTTTTTGTCGATTTCACACTTATTGTGGGATTTGCTGCCCTGTTGTTGTCATGTATGTCTTGCTGCATTGTTTTGTCTCGTATAGTTTTGTGTCTCATTTTGTGTTGTTTTGAGTCTCGCTGTTGTCATTTGGTCTCATTTTTGTAGTTTTATGCTTCGATTTGTGTCTTGTTTGTTGTTTTGTGTTGTTGGTTTCGAGTCTCTTTCTTGTTTTGTATGTAGTTTGTGTTTTTCTGTCTTGTCTTGTGTCGTTTTGTGTCCAGTCTGCATCGTTTCCTGTCTGCTTTTTGTTTTTTTCGCTCTTATTATGCAATTTTCTGCCTAGTTTTTGTCATTTTGTGTTTAGTTTGGGTTGTTTTATGTTTCATTGTATTGCTTTGCGTCTCATTTTGTGTTGTTTTGTGTGTCGTTTGTGTTGCTTTGAGTCTCATTTGTGTTGTTTTGAGTCACATTTGTGTTGCTTTGAGTCTCATTTGTGTTGTTTTGAGTCTCATTTGTGTTGTTTTGAGTCACATTTGTGTTGCTTTGAGTCACATTTGTGTTGCTTTGAGTCACATTTGTGTTGTTTTGAGCCTCATTTGTGTTGTTTTGAGTCACATTTCATTGCATTTTTCATCCTGGTTCTGTTGCTTTGAGTCTCATTTGTGTTGTTTTGTGTCTCATTTCATTACATTTTTCATCCTGGTTGTGTTGTTTTGTGTCTCATTTCTCTTGCGTGACTTACTGTCTAGTTTTTGTGGTTTTGTGTCACACTGGAACACCACCAGATTTCACCGTTGGAACTTAGCAGTGTTTTAACTGTAATTTCTTTCGGTGTGGATGTGAAATCTCCTTCAACGCTGTTTCATTTTCAACTTCCGTGTCAAGGTTATGACTTCTTTGTTTCCCTCTTTTCTCCGGAGCTCGCTGATATCTGCTGCAGCTTTTATCTCTTCATCTCCCTCTTTGTCTCTTCCACTTTGTCTCCGGGTTTCTCCTCTCTCGGCCTCCGTTCTTTTATTTTCTGTTTGATTCTCCTGTGAGCTTTTTCAGCCTCTCTCTGTTTATCTCTCTGTCTTTCCCACTTGTGTCCCCCATTTCTCCGGTTTGTTTTTTCTCTCTCTGCGTCCCCGTCGCTGTTCTTCGAACTCCGTCACGTCCCTGAGAGAGTACAGCATGACCGATCGGCACTTACCATCAAAATTGTTGTTCTAAATAGTCCCGAGCAGCGCCGCCGTGTGCATACAGATGAGCGCGTCGGAGAAGACGGACGGCTCTGATGGCGCCGCTGTGGATGTGCAGCAACAAACCGCAGATGTTTCCCGGAAACGAGACGAGTCGAAACCTCCATCAGTCAGGCTCGACGTCCGACGGAGTTAAAGCAAAGAGGTTCGGTCCGAAATGAAGTTATTCGTTGGATGAGAAATCCTGACGAGAAGAACTAGACATTACGGAGATGTTTTGAGCCACAAACAAACATGTAGTTACATGAGATGCATCCCGTCGACCGTCCAGCAACCTTCTTCTAATGAACTGAGAAACAGGAAACAACAAACTATGTGAACTGCAGAGACACACAAATACAGTCGAAGCTTCTAAAATGGGACTTATGTGATGTTTTATTGTGTTCAAACTTTGGTTCAGACACAAAAAGCGTCGTTGGGATGAAGTGAAAGATCCCAGGTTGGATTAAAATGACTCGTTTTTGTCGTTTTCTGTTTGGTTTTTGCTGTTTTGTGCCTCGTTTGTGTCATTTTGTGACCTTTTTTGCGGCATTTTGTGTTGTTTTGTGGTGGGTTTTGTGATTTTATGTCTGTTTTTGTGTCTCTTATGTGTTGTTTTATGTCTTTTTTGTGTTATTTCATTTTGTGTTGTTTTGAGTCTCGTTTGTGTCATTTCTTGACTTTGTTTGGGCATTTTGTGTATTTTGTAGCTGGTTTTATCATTTTATGTCTTATTTAAATTGTTTTGTGTCTCTTTTGTGTTGTTTTATGTCTTTTTTGTGTTCTTTTGTTTGTTTTGTGTCTCGTTTATGTCACTTTGGGACAGTTTTGTCTCATTTATGTCGTCTCCATTTGTGTCTCTGTTTTGGTGTTTGTTCTTTGTCATGTCTTGTTTGCAGTGTTTTGTGTCTGTTTTTTGTTGAGTCATGCCTCTTTTTTGTCATTTTATGCTTTGATTTGTGTCTCGTTTGTGTTGTTTTGTGTCTGGTTTTGTCATCTGTCTTTAAATTGTGTCTCTTTTGTTTTGCTTGTGTTGTTTTGAGTCTCGTTTTGGTCCTTTTCTGTTTCTGTTTGTGTCTTTTGTGGTGCTTCATGTCTGTTCTTTGTCTTTTTGTGTCTGATTTTTGTCATGTTTTGTTTGTGTTATGTCTCGGTTTGTGTTCGGTGCCTTGTTTTTGTCTCTTTTTTTTGGTCTCGTTTGTGTTGTTTTGTGTCTTATATATCATTGTGTCTAGTTAGTGCTGCTTTGTGTTTGTTTTTGGTTGTTTCATGTCTCGTTTTTGTCATTTTATGAATAGATTTGTGTCGCTTTGTGTTTTGTTTGTGTCGTTCTGTGTCCCATTTGTTGTCATGGTTAAAACATAGAGTTAACTGGTTCAGGAACAAGTATGATCTTGTTTAAAAGAAGTAATTTTCTTTTGAATTATCAAGCAAATTTGAACTGACCTTGAGAAATACTGCAAACAAAAAAGAAAAATCCGGCTTGTTTTCATGGACTGCTTTGGAGAGAATCAACCAGTGGGGCTGTCAGTAGAGGGCGCTAGAGGCTACGCTATACATGACTGTAGTAAACAGAAGAAGAAGAAGCCAGTAAGAAAACCAGCTGTTTGCCAACCACTTCAAGAAGAAGAAACAAACCAAACGTTGTCCATCCGTGAGACTCTGTTGTACCACGACTTCAGCTTTTCTTTTGAAAAACTCTAAATCCACCTCAATAGATTTATTTTTGGCAAAACTGGGGAAGAGCTTTGAAATTTTGGAGTTTGCATTAGATTTTTCTCAGAATATTTCAAAATGTGCATGTTCTGTTGATCCATCCCTCCACCCCGACCTCCTCCCTCTATAGTAACATCACGTTTAACTTTTGCTTTCAGTAGAAAAGTGTCCAGACGTCTGTTACGAAGCCTCCTCGCTCCTATACATGCAGTTTGTGTGTCTTCGCCGCCGCTGTGTTCCCTAATTTGATAGTTTTGTCCTTAATTTCTGTTGAAAACAAAACATTTAACTCGCCAAACAAATATTTTCCCTCCGTTCTGAATTAGATTAACCCACGAACGCGCGAAGACAACCGGATGCTGCATTCCGAGTTAGTCTCCGTTTTCGGGCGCCTGAGAGCGCCGCGGAGTTTCTGCTCCGGCTGAGTCGGCTGATTGCTTTCATGAAAATAATTTAGTCAAAGAGCTCTCGGCGCTAATGGAACAAATTACGCCGCTGTAATGAGTAATTCCACCTCTAAATCTGGCCGTGGAGCTGTTCTAAGCTGAGCCGCCATCGCGCTTCCTCTTCGATTTTTGTTGGAGTTTGTGAAGCAAAGTTGACGAAGGAGACGTCGCTGAATGACGGATAAAACCAGAGAAATAAAACCAACCGGGTCGTTGAGATCGACTGAATCCTCAGCGTGGAGCTCTTTGAGGCGAAAAATCCTCACATCCAGTGTCGAGAATGTCGTAGCCTTCGACCTGGTTTCATCTGTCGGTTAAAAATACGCTGAAACTGGAGACGATGGTCAGTCAGGAAGGAAAAACCTGCAGATTACAACAAAAACACAACCTGACCTTCATCTAAAGGCATCCGAACATCCTAAAGAACAGTTTAACGTCTCTCTTCATCCTCTAAGACTCTTTTACTCCTTTTACGCCATTTTATGTCTCGTTTGGTGTCTTGTTTTTGTCGTTTTGTGTCTATTTTGTATAATGTTGTCTCGTCTGCATTGTTTCGTGCCTTCTTGTAGTAATTTGTGTCTCAATTTGTGTCTCGTTTAAGTTGTATCATGTCTTAATTTGTGTCAATATGTGTCTAGTTTACATCATTTTATTTCATCTGCGTCGTTGGGCACCTTGTCTGTGTTGTTATTTGTCATTTTTTGAGTCTTGTTTGTGGTATTTTCTTTTTTTCGTGCTTTGTTTTAGTCGTTTTGTTTTTCCGATTTGTGTCTCGATTGTGTTGCATTGGGACTCGTTTGTGTCACTTTGTGTCTGTTTTTTGTCATTTCGTGTTGGTTTTAATCATTTAATGTTCTGTTTGTGTCTCACTTTGTTGTTTGGTATCTTGTTTTTTGTCATTTCATGTCTAATTTGCATCATTTTATCTTGTCTACATCGTTTTGTGTTTGTGTTGATTTGACTCTCGTTTGCTGGGAGCGAGGTTCTTCTTTTAAGTTTCACTCTGTGTCTCGTTTGTGTTGTATTGTGTCTCATTTATGTCATTTTGTGTCTGGTTTTTATCATTATATGTTCTGTTTGTGTTGTTTTGTGTCTGGTTTTTATCATTCTATCTTCTGTTTGTGTTGTTTTGTGTCTTGTTAGTGTTGATTTGGGTCTTGTTTGCTGTTGTTTTTTGGGTTTTTTTGTCTTGTTTTGGTCATTTCGTGACCTGTTCTTGACGTTTTATGTTTCACTTTGTGTCTCGTTTGTGTTGTATCGTGTCTCATTTATGTCATTCTGTGTCTGGTTTTTATCATTTCAGGTCTTGTTTGTGTTGTTTCGTGTCTCATGTTGTTTTGTTTCTGGCTTTTGTTGTTTCGTACCTTGTTTTTGTCATTTTGTGTTTGGTTTGTGTTGTTTTGAGCCTTGTCTCTAATCTTGTTCGTATCATTGTGTGTTATTTATGTTTTGTATGTGGTTCTGACCATTTCATGTCTTCTTTGTGTTGTTTTGTTTCATTTATATTATTTTGTGTCTGGCTTTTGTCATTTTGCGTCGCGTTTTAATCATTTAAGGTCTTGTCTGTGTTTTTTTAAGTCTTACTTTTGGCGATTGCATCATTTTATCTCATTGGTCGTTTTACGTCTCTAAGTTGTGTCTCCTCGTGTCTAGTTTTAGTCATTTTATGTCCGATTTTTCTGTTCAGCATGCAGTCAACAGTGATTCCCGTGTGAAGCGACAGTGTTTATGTTGGAGTTGTCAGAATGCGGTTGTGTTTTTACAGTAATTTGTCGACATGACACGAGACATTAACCTGGATTTTCATTCTCCTTCGTTGTACGCGTCATTCCTTTCTGAAAACATCCGTCTCTCTGCATTGTGTGATGAACTCCCCCCCCGCCGGGTCAGCGGGTTATTTATTTGGACGGACTCGTGCTAAAAAGCGTCGGAGCGGCGTCGCTCTGAAGCACTCTGGATGAAAGTGCTCTTCACAAAGAGCACTCTTGATAAATAAATGAAATGCTCTTTGAGTCGCGGGGGAAGTGGATACTGGTCGATTCCTCGCGAGTTTCACCTCACAGTCTGTCTTGAGTTTATGAATCAAGGACTGCCGGCTTAATTATAAAAGTCTTTGTTGCCATGGTTACTGATTGCAGGCAGCTGTATATATATATAAAAAAAAAAAAAGACGCCACTTCACATCCCATCAGAGGTGTTCAGTGTGGCTGCTCCTGCTGAAGTCATACATTTACTTCCAGCTACTGCCTCATGTATCGAAAATAGAGGATTTTATTGTGTCTTGTAGGTAAATTAACTGTTTCAAACACTTTTCAGATCAGTTCTTGTCATGAAAGTCGTCTTTTTTCATGTCTACATAGTGCACGGTGATACTGAAGCAGTCAAACATGTTTGCAGACAGCATACGGGTCCGAACTGATCGTCTGTTTAACACCTCGTTTGTAATTTGCAGAAGTTAATTTCACTGGTTACTGAGTTGCTCCAGATTAAACAGCAGTGAACAAATATCAGTTTAAGAAACGATCTCAGAAATGTCAGGTTTTGATTGTCTGCTCTGAGCTTCGGTAACACGTGTAGAATCTTAATCAAATTAACTTTATTAATCACGTCCGACTGCCAACTGTTTCCTCTGCTTTGAGCTACAGTCAGTCCAGATGAACAACAGCAGCCTGCAGTGTTTGTAGGCCGGTTTCTGATTTGCATACTTGTTTTTAATGTAAATATTACTTGTCCGGTGCACCACCAGCATATAATCTAGAGTCATTTCTCTTTGACAGCATAATGAAAAAATAAAAATGTAGAGAGTTTGGAAAAGTAGAATTTATGGCCAAGCTGTATTGGATTTAGATTTACAGGTGTATTAGGGAAAGTTTTGTCAGAATTTTGAAGGTCCAGTGCAGAAAACCGGCTAATAAATGCAATTTTGGACAGTGTGCAGGAGTCTGTTTGGAACTTTTGCATCTGCTTGTCTCCTGAAACAGATGTGCAAAGAGTCCGTTTGTCTTTAATTACAGGTGTGTGTAACGAAGTGGCCAGTGAGTGCATGAGGTTTGGTTAATTAGACGGTTTGTATGAAGGTCTGAAATGGAGTTTGAAAGAGCCAAGAACAGGAGTTTGTGTCCAATGTGGGACACAAAATGTGTTATTCTTAGATTTATGATCCATTTTAACTCATTGTTAACTTGTGATTTTTATTTGCTGTTTGATAAAGTTTGAAGACCAAAACTAGTTGGTTTGGGTTAGAAAATGACCACAGTTTGGGTTTAAATAGGTGTGAAGGTTCACCTCCATTTTCTGGGTTACCAGGGGCACGTGTCCTGCTCCATCTAATATTTGATTAGTTGGTTAAAAAGAAGCGACAGAAAAGCATAAAATAAACATCAGATGCATGGAAATCATGTGTGCAATACCGATATGTCTCCACATTCAAAGGAATCTGGGCAATTATGGCTATTTCTTGTTTATTTTTTGCATTGGTTTCTTACATTTTTTATGAATTATTCCCTTTGTTGCTGTTGCTTTGTTGCATAGGAATGTAGTTCTAAGGAGACGCGGTTGCATAACGCTCATGTAGACGATAATGTCCAGATGAAACTGACCTACGTTGAAGCTTCAGTACATGAACAAAGATCCAGAACAAAACGAGCACATGTAAGCTTGAGTAGAACTGCTTTCATTTAGGAACATGCAGCACAACACAAACTAAAAGTAATTAAGGCCCAACATGAGCTAATAGTGCAGCTTTGGTTGGTATTTACTGATGTAAACTCCCTCCCAAAAACTGCACTTGATCAAACATTGCAGTAAACATGAGAGGCTTTGGGGCCACTTGGCGTTTGCAGGAGCTGCCTGCTTGTTAATAAACTGCAGCAAGAATCAAACAGCAGCTCAGTCACAACTTAGCTCCTTTCTTTGCAGCTCTGTGATAAAAATACTTGTTACAGTAATGTCAGACCATCATCAGCCTGATGGATTATTGATGCTGAGCCCTGATTCAGAGCCACAGCGACTGTTCTGGCTGCTAGAGACCCCCGCTGAGCTTCCAAGGATCTGCCTCCAGGAAGCTGCTTTTGGCTGCGAGATTAATATTTATTTACTGTGGTTTTGGAGAGAGAGAGGTTGTGTGCCATCTGGTTGAGCCGCAGAAAATCCGTGAGCTTTCTCGCAGAAATCCCCCACAGACTCCTTCCAATCGGCGGCGAGATCCCGCTAACGGATGGGCAGCTGAGCCAGTAGAAGGTGTCTGATGTTTTCCTGGAGCTCAGTCGGTTCCCGTGTACAAACCGAGCGAGGCCAGAGCTGCCACTTCTGCGCCGCAGACGGAGCTCTCTCTTTGTGCCAACACGACTTTCATCGAACAGCACAGAGCACGACTTCCACTTGTCCTGCAACTACATGAGAATGTAGTTTGGGAGATGGCAAAGCGTCGTAGCGGGAGCTTTTATGTCTAAATCACTTAAGCACATGTGGAAATAACTTGGGCTCACTCCACTTGATTCGTCCAACACATTCCAGCAGAAGGCCTTCATCACTGGTATCTTTATGTAGTGGTTAAAAAAACTCAAAGACTTTTCTAAATAAAGGTTGACAGCAAGTGTATAATTCTAAATATACATTAAAAACTACAATAGAAGTTGCCACTAAATGCTTTCAATGCTCCTAAGATGAGAAAAACTGCAAAATACGAGCAAAAATGCTGAAATCCTCAGTTGTCCTTTATTTGAACTTCTAATGCCTTGTCATAGTTTCCTAAGTCAGTTACCATCACTGCCTTTGTGTTGTGTGACTGAGTTTATCAATGCCAGTAAAAAGAAAAGAACATTTCATTACATTCCTCTCATACAGAAGTTACATTTTCCAGCTTCGTGACATGGAAATCAGCATTACGTGGCCTGAAACTAGAGTATACATTAAAACCTATCTCAGGAACAAACACTTTTCCATTTGAACATTGATGGAACATTGTGTCTTTTCATTTAGCTTCTCCGTATTGTAATTTTACTAATGACACTTGTGTCGACTCTGCACGTTAAACATCTATTCTCGTCTGTGGAGCAGCGTGGTGGTTTCTCCCTTGTTATTCTGTTTGAGTTTATCTCTGAGTTTTAAATTAAAGGTCTAAGGATATTGGATGCTGTGTTTTGTGCTGATTTTGGCTAGACCTTCGAGATACTTTTTTTTTTTACTATTAAGTCATCAGCAACCTATTAGCTTTATGAAAACATCTATTAAACATGTATTCTCGTCTATGGAGCAGCATGGTGGTTTCTCCCTTTTTATTCTGTTATATTGGTGGACTTTTAAATTGAAGGTACAAGGATTCTGGATGATGTATTTTGCGCAGATTTTAGGAAGACCTTTGGGACTGACATTCAAAAACAAATGCACCTCATCAGCAACCTGTTAACTTAGTTAAAACATCTGTTAAACATCTATTCTCGTTTGTGGAGCAGCATTGTGGTTTCTCCCATGTTATTCTGTTAACATTTATCTTTGTGGAGTTTTTAAATTCAAGGTCCAAGGATTTTGGATGATTTATTTTGTGCTAATTTTACGAAGACCTTTCAGATTGATATTCCAAAAAAACAAAAAAACTAACATCAGATACTTAATTTTGCAACAGATTGCAGTCACTCCAGAAAATACTTGTGATTTCACTACGTGTCCTTTCATATTTCAGAAACAAAACATAAGAGAAGTAGTTTTCATCGAAGAAAAGGGAGAATTTGAATTTCTTCTAACTAATTCCCATCCTCTCGGCCGGTGCTCAGCCCAGGGTGCAGTGATGGTGCCCCTGCAAAGTAGTAGGAAGAGTGGAATGTTTGCATACAGGGAGGCTGTCATTAAAACTGTTCGTTCACCTAAAGAACCAAACAGACATGTCGTATCACATGATCCAAATCTTTGCCCAAACTTTCCACTTCCAGTGTGTAGATCAGCTGCTTGGAGGTTGTTGTTGTTGTTTCCTGCAGCAAGGGGATTTCAAAAAAGACGGCAAGGAGAAAGCTGCATGATGGAAGTGTTTTATACCAGAAGTCTGCATCTTGGGACTCAGAGTAAACATCCCTTTGGTGTCTCCACCTCTTCCTTTTCCTTCCGTCCTCAGTCGTCTTTCAGATATGAGAAGAAATGCAAACTCCTTTTTTGCGTCGCGATGTCAGAGATCGGTGGTAGCTTGTTGCGCCGGTGATATCAAATTATTGAAGCCTGGCTTTAAGGGTTGACAGCTGAACATTGTATTCCGTCAGGTGTGTTGTCTCGGTATGGATGTTTCTTTGACTAACAGACTACAACGGCCGAGTCAGTCTTGTGTGTTTGTAAGAATCCCCCGTGCCTTCCACAGGCTGGAGAGTGAATGAAATTGCTTCAGATTACGTTTTTTATTTTACCCAACAGTTTCTCATGGGGTGGATTAAAAATGCAGCATTAGTTCAGGAGTCACGTCTTGGACTTTGTCTGTCCACTTTCTGTCTGACTCACTCTGAGTCCTCTGAGATCTTGTGGGGTAGCTGCACCGAACCACAGCGCATCACTTCACAAAAACCAGAAAAGTCTTTCTGACACTAATTCCCTCACACTAAAAACCGGCGTCACATGTTGTTCGCTGAAGTAGCTTTTAGACTTGTTGGAAAAAGAAGAAAAAAAAGAACATCCGCCTACTTCAGTTTCTCCCATTAAGATCAGCGCTCTTCACTGAGTGATGCTCATTTAGACGAAGCACCATTAAAAGCAGCTCTCATCTGATGTGAGACTAACGAGAACATTTGATCATTTTTGGTTGCAAGTAATTTGTAGAAATTGGTGGAAAGAAAAAACGCGTAATTGCTGTAAAAGTACGGGGGGGTTTTTTCCTTCATTTTATTCGCCTTTAGGTAACGTCTCCGCATTAAATGTAAACACAAATAAGCAGTGAAAAGTTCAGCCAAAGTGCTCTGCAAATAAAGTTATTGTTGTTATTATTCAGCGCCGATACTTCCCCCGAGGCTGCTTCCACAGCCGAGCGTATGAGTGTTTATGGTTCATGACACAATTATGATTAAGATGTTAGCCTCTCACAGGAGGAGGGGGGGGGGGGGCAAATAAGAAGGGAGAGGGAATAAGGGAGGCAGAGAGCGAGGCTAAGAGACAGGCAATTTAGCATCACTGTCTCTCTGGTGGGATAAAGGCGAGCGGTGCAGTGCTGACCTGTCACTGTGCTGCTCTGATCTAACAGGACGCTCCACCGCTTCCTCCCACACCAGCCCAGACGGTGGGAACTTTCTTTCTTTTCATGCCTCCACGCCGGCGACTCCACCGTCCAGAGGTGTTGTGTTTTCAGGTTGTCCGTCCATCAATCAGTCTGTCCCATTCACGAGGTGTTTCAGGACGCCTTGGAGGGAATTTCTTCCAATTGATTAGATTTTGGTGCTCATGAATCTGAAGACGTTAATTATGTTGAAATTTCACACAAATGTCTACGAGGATGAAAAGGTTAACATAGTGATATCCAAAAGGTCGAAGGTCAACTTTACAAAAATGCTTTTCTCACCATAATTCAACACCCTACCCCTGAGACACACTCTAAAAACTAATTTAACAGACCTATTCCCACCACTTAATTAAATGCATGGTTGCAAGATAAAAGAAACCTAATTTAGTGATTTAAAGGATCTAACTTGCAAACATTATTTCAGTGGGTTGACATAATAACATTACATCAGCTTAGCCTTATGTGTAATTTAAACTCAAATTTCTAAAGTGGCCATAATTAAAGAATTCATGCAGCAATTATGACAAAATTACACACAAATGTCTACGAGGGTGAAAAGCTTAAGATTTTATATCCAAAGGGTCAACGGTCAACTTTACCGCAAGGTCTTAATGGTCTACAAAAATGCTTTTCTCGCCATTGTTCAACACCCTACCACTGAGATACACTCTAAAAACTAATTTAACCGACCTACTCCCAGGTTTATATTGGAATTAACATCAAGAATCAAGCAGCATCATCTTCAAAGCCTTGTCTGCTGTATTTACTACAACCATGTGTTCTGTCAGAATCTACTGTATTAGTCAAACATGTAAAAAGAAATTAGATTTGGTTTCTGCCTCAGAGTTTTCACCACATAGAGATCATCAGCCGCCGACTACCTCCTCTGCTGCCCTCCTGTCATCTGGTTTTGTTTTCTACGTCGTGTCGGTCTTCTTTCATTGCACAATATGCAACTAAATCAAGCAGCAGTGTGTCAGTGCATTCACACAATCAGATGTTTTTAAATGTGCAAACATAAAATAAAACATCTAGTCGAAAAAAACTAGCGTTAGTTTGGATATTAGCTTCATGCCTGATCTGCATGTGTTGATTGTGATGAGTTATTTTTAAGTTTTGACAAATTGCCAGGAGTGACAGATGCTAATTTACAGCCACTCTTTGGTTGATCAGAGAACACAGAATGAATAAATGAAACGACATTGGACTGGTTGGTGGACCAATACAGCCGTGAGATGGTAATTGTGGTTTCTTTTCCCTCGCCAAGTCTTTTAATTTACCAGCAGCGCCGCCGTATCCATTAATATTCTTTTCCACGTCGGTACAAAGGCTGCTGATTGACGTGTTGATGAGTTCAAGTGTCATCAACCACGCTTTTTTTTTCCCCGCCGTGTGAACTAATGAGGCACTAAATGAGAACAGCCAAGCTTCAGTTCCTGAGGCTTTGTGCTTCATGCTTTTTCGATAAATCTTCCCAAAAACAAGAAGTCCAGTTCAGCGTAGCGGACACGTGATCCGAACCACAAAACCACTTGTGCGTCAGTGTGAGAATGTGCTGCTATGGAATCAAGTTCTGCTTCCAACATCGGACGTCCATCATATTATCTGGCCACATTTCACTGTAATTAAATCTGTCTTTCATTCACTTTAACAGTGTTTAGAGAGGCTGCTGTTGTTGTGGAATTCTTCTTCTTTTTTAGAAAAATGTTACAGAAAACTTTTCCTTCACTTGAGTGATCTTGTTTTTATATTTAACTGTTTCCAGCAGCATTGGAAACTCACCGAGGTGCTGCAGGATTTCCGTGCCTACATGCAGTTAAACAGTGAATATCTCTGGATTTGTCTGTTTTTCGGGTCCAAGGAGAAAATCGCCTTACGTATGGTGCACACTGAGCATAGCTTTAGTGCTATTTATCCCGGCGCGTGCACTGAACGGGAAAATGCATGTTGAGCATAATATAGCGTAAAAAATAATAAATGTTTCAGAGCCGGGTTTTGGCACGAGGCCACTCTGCAAGATCAGGCCACAAGACGGTTAATTATGCAGCAGCTATTTGATTTTATACTTAAGTGGTGTAAAATTCTACTTTTTTTGTGTGTGTCAAGCTTCTAGAGATGTGTGGCCTTAAGGCAGTCGTCCATTCTGTCCAATCTGACTTAGTTAAAAAGCTAAATGTATAAATGATATATCACTTTTGGAATAAGGGCAGTAATAGTTATTGTTTTGTTTTGTTTTTTTAACTTTCTGTGGCTCATATTTCACTGCACTGCTGTGGAAAAAGCTCAACCACAAAGAAGGAGAAAGAGAAATGTCTTTGGTGCAGTTGTAATAATCGATATAAAAGTAAGATTAAAAAAAAAACTAAATAGAATTTCCGTGATTATTTTACAGAAATTGAAAAAAACATGGAAGTGCTAAACACCGCCTGCAGTTCAGCCAAAAACACCCTGATTTTTTATTTATTTTTTGTCACGTGACTGTTGGTCACAGCTGATTGAGTCATTGTTTGCAAGGAGGGGCCCAGATTTATTTTATTTTTACAGAATTTAGTACAGATTGTTTGGTTTTATTCGAGTCGTATCAAATAAAATATTGTGATTTAAGGTTAAGATTTGGTTATGCTTCCATGAACCTGCATATCACACATGATGAGTTCAAGGACGTTTAGAAAGTTGAAAATCCAGCAATTATTTCAGTTGTTTTTTTGTTTTTTTTTCTTTTATACAGTTTTTGGCTTCAAATACTGCTGTACGTTTGGTGATTTAAAAAAAAAAAAAAAGACTGATTTTGGGGTTTAAAGAGTTAATTATTTTCATATCATTGTGAATGACCTCAATAAAAAATAAAAAATAAATAAAAACATAAAGATAAAAAAAGCACATTTTTTGCAGCAGACAGCATTGGCTAGTTTTTAGCTGTATGTGTTAATTTCCTATAAAAAAAAAAAAGTCAGAACGTTGGAAAAAGTCACATTTGCCTCAGACAACATATATATTTTTTAAAAACAGTTAAAAGATTGATTTTTATCTTTTTTTTTTTAAATTTATCTGCATCTTATTTTATCTGTATTTATGTTTTTGCATTAATATAAGTAGCTTAATTTTTGTGATATTATGCAAAAAAAAATATAAAATGCAAATGTGTTGTTAAACGTCTCACTTAATGTAATTATTTAAAAGTCTCTTCACTATCAGCTGTGCAGCTACACTATTATTAACTTTTTCCCTTGGAAAAGAGAATCCCTCCTTCCTGGACGTGTGCGATGTGCACATGTAAGCTTTTATTTCTGTACTTGTTCATGTGGCTGCCGACAGAGACTCGCTGTAATTTGGACTCCGGGGATTTCAGGGGTTTTAACGTTTGAGCGGACGTCTCCTCGGTCGATCCCGGGAGCCTCTTTATGCTGCAGGAGAGAGATGGTGCTTCAGCCATCATCCCAACACTTCCTGGTTCTCCTCCTCGTTTAGCAGCTCTCCCCTGAACCCTGGCTCTTCCTGTCACTGCCCAGCTGAGCGCACTTCGGTTTTCTTCTCTGCCTGGTTGAAGTCTGACACGTCTTAATCGCCGCAGGGTGCAGATCCAGACTCACTTCTTCCAGACTCTCCTCTTCCTCTGCTCAACCTCTGTGTGTGTCTTGCGCTTAAACTCATTCCTCCAGGTTTATTTTGCTCTTCTCTAACGTCCTCTCCGCTTCTCTTCACTCTAAATCCAGCCCGTGATTAAACCCTTTAGTCGATGATAAAGTCATGCTAACAGAGAACCTGTTAGCTTTGGTGACATTAAAGATTAAGTTACTGTAATTATCCCTGTGAAGTATCGCCTCGGGCCTCACAGACTTAGCAGTGAAAAAAAAAAAAAGGTGGATCTATGATGAGAATCTGCTCCGGAGGGCTTCGTGTGTCTGAGGACGCTGTTCAGCTAAAATTATCTGACACCGACGTTGCCTCGTTGACTTGTGAGTGTGACGTTTAAGTTTGTGTGGAATTAACTTCCAGAATGATGCAGACAGAAGGGATCACATGACCTGCCGCGCTGCATATGTGATGTCTTCACTCGTGTGTGGAGGTCTGCATGAACCCAGAACGTACTCGACAGGTTGAGCTCATCCAAACAGATTCCTGGGTGTTCATTTGCTCCTCTCACATGTTTCCTCGCTGTGGGCTCATTGTTCACTGCAATATGGAAACCATGACCAGAAAGAGGGCGAGTTTAGAAATGTCTTCTGTGCAGCATGATGCAGTTATAGTATGAAAAGTTACTCTCGTAGTTTAATCGTAGCAGCTTGAGTTTGTTGAAGCTAAAAATGACCTGTGTTGTGATCAAAATGGGCTTCTTTATTTTCCCTTCTTCTTGCAATCATCCACAATGACATGAATCAGTTCAGTCTTCTGAACTCCAGAAGAGTGAAAAGTGTGTCATTGCTTTAAAAACAATCACCAAAGTTACACCATTTATCACAGCCAGAAATCATAACATCTGAAAGAATCGGCAGATAGTCAACTTTCCAACGGTCCTTGAACTACTCATCCATGACGCGCTGTTCGGTGGAAAAACTTTACAAAGTTTAAAATCCAGATATTTCAACAAGATCACTTTGTTCTACAAATCTAACAACTAAAGTGTTGTCAATAAGCTTTGGCCTTTTTAATGGAACTGGGCTGAACTGCAGGCGGTGTGTAGAGTCCAGAGCAGAAACAAAACAAAAATGTAAGCACTGAAACATCTGTAGAGTCACTACTTTGTCTTTTTCAATTTTTGCAAAGTAA
>NW_007577804.1:161277-164520 GCF_000690725.1 Stegastes partitus | reverse complement strand
ATCCAGTTTTTCAGTCATTATCCATGCATTTATGGTGCAACATGTAGTCTGTAGTATTTCATGCTGTTTTTAAGCATCAGGTTTAAATGACAGCAGCCAGTGAATTGTGAAGCTGACAACAGACTCTGTATGAACAAGATAACCAGTGAGACCTTTACAGTCAGTCCAACTCATACGACTGAAATCATCTGCAAATATTTTAAGACCACAATAGGCAGAGGCAGATGAGAAACGCACAGCTACATGCATGTAAAGCATCCAGTCTGTCTGAACACAGATACAGATGATGACGTCTTCATACAACTCTAATAGGAATGTTTTGCAGGTATGTCTGCATCTGTAGATGAGAATCTTCTGGTCTTTGTTTGATTCTCTGTTGACTCGACAGTGACTTTGTCCTACCTAACTCCAGTTGTGTGCATCAGGATTCCTGCAGCTTTCAGCCTGACAGACTTGTTTTTCTTTCCATCTAAACCACTTTAGTGTAAACTGTGCTTCATCAACACTTTGATTAATTACCGCGTTTGGGGAAATTAAATACAACAAAAGCAATTTAAAACGAATCCGAGATGCGTCTGCGTGTCTTCGCTTCGCTTTGTCTGCAAAATGTACCAAAGCATGAAACCTTCCGGCGGTCCGTCCTTGTTCTGCGTTAAGAACAGAGACGTATAATTCTCAGAAAGTTTACTACATAAAGAGAACTTTAATAGTCTCTCAGTGAGCTGGATGGAAAATATAACCGACAAAACCGTCACTGTTGGCTTTTGATGGAAGCAAAAGAGCACAAGTCTGGTGTTCTTTTCCCCAACATTAACTGGAAAAGGTCAACATTGAATTCTTTATTTACGCTCTTTATTATTGACACTCCCTTCAGAAAGCTGGATAAGTTTCTTTCAGAGTCCCACAGCTGCTTTATTCAGGTTTCTTAAAACTCTCTAATCCAGGAAGTTGGGATATTTGGACTCCTGGAAAACCCCAAAACAACCTGGATGCCGTTATTGACATTTTCAGACCTTGAACCTGTGGAGAAAAGAAGCTTCTGGTCGGATTAGACTGCAGATGGTTTAGAGCAGCGGTCTTCAACCTTTTTTGCACCACGTACCGGTTTTAAACAAGACATTTTTCTACAGACCGGTCATTACACACATAACAAATAATAATTGTTTTTTTTTCTATTGAAAAGTTTCATAAATAAAAAATAATAATTTGTATTGCTCAACATGTTTACTTTTTCTCTGTCTCAGTATCAAGTCTCTCCCACTTTCCAAAGCAGCTCTCCTGAGACGTTTGTTGTTGACTAACGGCTTCGTTTAGCAGCCGGTATAAAAACTGACAGTCAAGTCGGGAAACGAACACAAACGGAAGTGACGGGAAGACGAGCTAGTCATGTTTCAAAATAAAACACCCTGCAGACTCCGCTGGAAATAAAAATAAACCAATAAAATGTTTTAGTTCTATCTGTGCGGCCCGGTACCAAATGACCCATGGCCCGGTACCGGTCCGCGGCCTGGTGGTTGGGGACCACTGATTTAGACCACCCGTTTCAGATGTTCAGTAGACTCTTCCTTTCCCATTTAATAGTGGTGGAGCCACAATTTAGCTATTAAAAAAAGGAACAAATTTGGAGGCGTAAGGCAGCAGATTTTCAGCCAGGAGGCTTGAGTTTAAGTCAAAGTTAGATTTTTCACTTAAGTCTTACGTTTATGTTCAGGTAAATCACCAAAACTACTTTGTTAGGTTTAGAAACGAGAGATCAAATCAGAAAGCTACAAATCGTTTAAAAAGGAAAAAATAAAAAGCGAAACTTCTTTGATTTCACAAAAAAATAAAACAAAATGTTCAATATTTTTCCAAAGATTCTGCATACGATGGATATTTTACTAGCTGCATGTTTAATCTGTTTTTCATTGTCTCACGTCACTCCTGTTTATTCACCACCTGCAGTTCAGCCTCGTTCATCCTAAAAGCCCCTGAAATCTGAGAAGCTGCAGACGGTTTACTTTCTGTTCATCAGTGATCAGGATGGATGAAAAGGTGGAAAAGGTTAAAGATCAGAATCAGGTGGTGTGTCTTGGATCTCTGGTTGGTTTTCTTGAAGTGTGGAGCCGTGATGACGCTACAAGAGGACATGATGTGTTCGCTCTCTTATAGAACTGGGATTCAGAGGGAAAAGGCAGCTTCTCTACACACTGTGCATACCAGATGTAATTCTTCTTTTCTATGCAGTTCAGCATCACATCTGACAAGCAGGGTTTTGGAAAATTATCCCAATCATGTGCTCAGCAGCGCTGCTGACAGGCGAAAGCCGCTCAAAAACAGAGAAGAAGAAAAAAAACAACAACTTTTAAAGCAGATTTAAATTAAACAGAAAGAGCCCAAAGTTAGTGAGCTGTTTAAGTATTCCTTGTGTCCTGGCCCGGGGCCCGGCTTCACCCCCGTACGGCGGAGTTAACCAGCCGAACCCGCTCGTTTTCTTCTTCTTTCCTTTATTTTTTCCGTGTAATCGCTGAGAAGCAGCTCTGTCAGATCCCGAGCAGGTCGGACCTCTCATTAAAGTGTTTACAGTTACGCTGCGACCTTTTCGATATCTGTGAGCGTTAACTGCACTCGTCTCCTCCGTAATGGGCCGGTAAGCAGCATCTGCATGCGACGACGGAGCAAAGAGCCCAGAGTGTGGCCTCGGTGTTAATGAGGGGCAACAAACGGGAAACAAAAAAGGCAGAGCTGCTGATGCACTGGAGGGTAAAAATAAAAAAATAAATAAAAATCCTTTTTTTTAACCAAATACGCCATAAACAGGAACACTGAAGGGCGGCTCTGATCCTGTTTCCTCTAAAACTGCAGTTGAATAAATACTGTGAAGCTGGAAACCTCACATATAAGACACATAAAAGTAAACCAATAAAAAACACTCGTTCTGCTGCTCCTGAACCCCGACATCCATGTGCTGTGTGTCACTTAAAACTGGATTTGATTTCTTTGTCATTTCCTTGGAAAGCAGAACAACGTTATTTATCTCGACCCACTACAACTAAACTATGTTCTCAATTACATTTTGATGGAAACATATTTCCTGCTGGATCGTGCTTGTTTGCATCACAAACGGTTTCTAATAGACGTACCTTTGCTGTTTATTTTACTGCTTCGTCTTTGCTCCTTTTAAACCAATCATATCTTAGATGCGACGGGAATCTTCCTCTCGGTAAACCAGAACATACAAGAGAAGCTTTAAATTTGTACTAA
>NW_007577804.1:156287-160529 GCF_000690725.1 Stegastes partitus | reverse complement strand
TCCCCTTTGGCTTTCTACATGTTACAGTTCATTAAAATCACGGAAAATTATGGAAACTACTGAAAACAACGAGCTACATGCTAAAAAAAAAAAACAAACATGTTTTGCATTAAGGTCCTGCTTATATTTGCTGTTTTATGGGACATTCTTCCATGTTAGTGTCCCGGTTGTGGAAAAAGTTACCTTTAAAGCATGTCTGATTGCTTTTATACTGCAATTTCAAATAATCTGTGACATGCAAAAGTATAGCAAGACATGGTTCCAGTTGTTTTTGCATCTGCATTGGTGAAACCACAGAAACTGGTCGATATGTTATCAATACATGTGCAAAGTTACAAGCTGCTTCTGAGACTTCTCAAGGTTGAAAAACAAGAAATGCTCTAAATTCAGCCACAACGTTTCTCAGTTTTTGGTCACTCTGAACAGAATCTGAGATGATAAAGCAACGCTGTTATCTGAACTGAAACAGACTGACCCATTTTTTTTTTTGATTCAGCATGAGACAGAATCTGGTTCTGGGAGCTGTGTGTGAGCCGGTCATGCTGTGATGCTGAATGAAATGTCCCCATTTAACTCCTGCATGCAGCTATTTCAATAAATATTAGTTGCAGCAGTGTTACAGATAGCAGTAAGTGGCATCAGTAGCATTAAAACAGTAGCTGGATGTGTTCTGCGACGTCTGACCGGACCGATGTGTGGGTTGCTTCAGTGAATCGGGCTGTTTTCACGCGAGTTTCATCAGATTCCTTCTGCCGTTTGCCTCCGACGGCCTGAACTGCATCCCTGCTGCTCCCTGATGCTGCTGTTGGGTGAAAAGAAAATGATGCTCGCGTCGGGGTTCTGCTGCTTCAACCGCACGATAAAGCAATAAGAATTTCTTGAGGGACAGTTATTAGCAGCAGAGGAGGAACGTTGGGCCACGTCAGGACAGCGCTGACCGGAACGTCTCCCTGTTGACGGTTGATGTGGGTCCACGGTACGATAAAGTGGAATCAAAACACCACAAATACACTTTCAGAGTTCAGAGCCACGTAGACGAACAGCTGAGACTGTTTCTTCTCTCAGCTCCTGCAGATTATCTCCGCTGACCCCGAAACCCAACAGTCAGGAAAATGTTTAGTAACTTCTCCGTCAGCCGATCACATTTAATTTCCATTCGCCTGTTTAGCCACACGTTGCAAACAAGCTGCCTCTTGGCCGGCGTCCATTTTCTGTTCTCGTACATTTGGAGGGGCGCGAGCCCCAATAAAGGCGTTTCCACTGGCAGCCGCCGGGTCCTGGTACCGATCCACATGTTGTCTATAAAAGTCCTAATGGGGAGCTGCCCGGCTATTTGGCAGCAGGAATGACCAATAACATTTTGTAAAACCTCATTTCTGCCTCTAATCAGGGACAGACTTTGTTTTTGGACCGTTGGGTTTTCTTCAGGCTCTCAATGAATAGTTGGCTGAGCGAGCGGCTCCATTGGATGGCGGCGGTGATGGGAGAAAGACTCAAAGGCCACTGATTTGATTTGCCTCCAATTTGCCACTTATTTTCCTTCTCCCCGGCTCTTCAGCTCCACTTTCTTAGCGCACACACCTCCACTCTTATGAGAGTGGCCATTATTTAGCTTGTAACCAAGCTCCATTTTCGTTTCTTGGGCAGCTCGTAGCCTCGGAGTTTATTGGAAAGCTATCAGTACTCTTTGCGCATGGATGGAGAGTCTGAAGAAAGCACAGAGCAGCGAGCAGTTATATTTTATTACTGCAGTACATTTTATTTGATTTGCGCCACGCTTTGTGAGCGGAGGAGATCCACGATGTAATTCTGCGTATGTGCGGGAATAAGAAACCAATCAAGCAATGAGCGCATTTATAAAAAACCATCAGCAATTTGTTATTGTGTTTGGATTTTTGATTAGTGTCGCCATCTGTTTGTCAAGCTGCTGCGGAAGACGCGTTCTCATAGTGGAGGATTTACACCATTCATTCCAACTCTAAGTAAAGACACAGACTCATTCCTTTTTTCGCTGGTGCGCCCGAAGCTATCAATACAGGTTAGATCATGAATACTGCTGCAGACACAGATGCACAAAACTAACAGCAAATACAGAAGTAGGTGCCATGGGATCCTCTCTGTGATGGGGCTGCACAATATTGGAGAAAAAAAGGGGAAAATATTAAGTTTTGTTGTGCGAAAGTGGAGGAATTTCCTCCAGATGACTTGAATAACTCGAGATGGAAAGAATGCATCATTCAAAAAATAAATAAATAAATAAAGATGCAACAATTGGCTAAAGCATCATTTTGCACTCGTCATGTAGAACTTTGAGATGCTGATTTATGGATTTAAATGCTCAAACTAGTCGTGGTACAAAACGCTGCAGATGAAGCACCTGTTTTGGTTTTGGTGACCGAATATTTCCATACAAGTGATGCTGCGTTTCGTTTTGCAACTAAATCTTCCTTTTCAGTTTCAGTCAACATTTCACAAGACGTCTCGTCTTGCGAGCAAAGTTAAAAGAAAACTCTTGAATCAGAGTAAATTATGTATCCGACAGACTTCTCTTTTAGATTAGTCACGGAAAATGAAAAGCGTTTTCCTTTCGTGTCGAGCAGCAAGAAAACCTTTTTTGTCTTCAAACACCTCCAGCAGTGGTACGCACACAAAGCTTTACTCAACTATTAACCCTCTGAACTCCAAGCAGGTTTGCTGGTGACATTTTTCCTCACTGTGGGCTTTTCTGCAACATGAAGTCCTGCACCTCTTTGGAAACAGCATGAATAGAAGTAGAGAGAACTTCGAGACGTCTTCTGAGCAGAATGACACGATGACAGAAATTTAAAACAGCGACGACGACAAACAAAAACTGGAAATAGTGGTGATCATACATACTGTAGACATTTTACCGCATCCTGAAGACACTGCCTGCACTTACTACTGCTGGTTAGAGCCAATGGTTTTGCAGTTGCACCAAAAAATTTTTTGGATTTTGACAGAATCTTGTTCAGGCAACCGACTGGTGTTTGGCATATCTGTAAAGTCGACTTGCAGAATGACGTGATTCAGATGAAATATCACAATTTTATGACAGGGCACCACAGAAATAATAAGTTTCAGTAGCATCAGAATGTTAAAAATACACAATTTCATTCTGTTTTAACGGTTTCTGACCCATAAATGGTGTCATTTGGAGGATTTTTAAAGATAAATTTTAGATTTTTAGATTCTGAGGGTTGAAAGTTGCATAATGCAACCAGAAAAACATGCAAAAAACAAAACAACCCACAAAGAACAGCAAATAAAACTAAAATCCAGCTAACTCTAAGCACACCCAGTGCATTGCTTGTGTCTGTTAGATGACGTCTGGTTCTGTAAACCCGACTCTGTTGTGCTGCTCAGTCATCAGCTGTCTGCACTCACAGTCATTCACGTCTGATGGGACACGTTAGCATCCATTTCGGTCGGTCTACAGTCGAGCTACACGTGACCTGTTCATGCTTCGCTTCTGTTTTCTGCACTGGCTGATTGTTCATCAGATCTCCAATTCAAACGGGTGCGTGAACGCATCCTGAGCAGTGAAGCTGCTGCTGCTGCACCTCCTGCGACTGAAGTTCTGCAGCGTTCCATATAGAAGCAGATTCAGTGTGCTGTGTGACCCGTTTAACGGCAAACCAGCAGATCATCCGACTTCCTGTGAGGATGATTTTGTGACTGAAAAGAGAAAATAATTCCACAGCAGCACAGAACATCTTGATATGATGCACTTTACAAGCATTGTACAGCCAGTAGTTGTTGAACTTATGTTGTTCCAAGACGCACATCATTTTTGTTTGTTATACGTCTGTTTAGTGCAAATACTTTATTTTTTGCTGGATTTTTAAATGAAACATGTCGAATTAAGTGATTTTAATGAAATTTTAAGCTGTTTAAGAGATTTTAAGCTTGGATTTGGATCATTTTCTCGACAAAACGCTGGGTCGGAGATGATCAGTTACGGGATCAGATGATTCTTTCTGGTTTTACAGTTTCTGGCTCTAACAAATGGTGTAAATGTGAATAACATACAAACCTTTCAAGTCGTATGTCTAATTAGTAAGAACATTTTAGGAGATTTTTCACAAATCTGCCAACTAAATCGTTACCAAACAACTTCTTCACCAATATGTTTGTAAAGGTGTAATAACATGCCTTAAAATGTTGAAGTTCAACTCTGGTGGGAAACCCTGAAAAACACCTGCTCAAGTTAGGGTACCGATA
>NW_007577804.1:143138-155495 GCF_000690725.1 Stegastes partitus | reverse complement strand
TGTAAGTGTGACACATTCATGGAAGAGGCCGCCTGTTGGTGATCTGATTAAACGGATGCAGCATTTATTTTGGCAGAGTTGTAGTTGAGAAATTTCAGCACAGGTTCAGTAACAGCGCTGTGTAGCCGCCCAGCTGAAACCAGAAGTTTACATACACGTTAGAAAGAGACACTCAAACCCTGATTTGACCGCTCATAAGTTACTTCAGGCCCAATTTTTTAAAAATTGATTTTTCGTCAATCATTTATCGGTACCCTAACTTGAGCAGGTGTTTTTCAGGGTTTCCCACCAGAGTTGAACTTCAACATTTTAAAGCATGTTATTACACCTTTACAAACATATTGGTGAAGAAGCTTTGATCAAATGGAAACACATTGTAAGCCTTGATTTGGTTCATTTTCCTGATAAAACTGGACATGACACGTGGTTACTTACAAAAACCATTTCAAAGTTGAAAATCTGCCAATTTTTTCTATTTTTTAACATTTTCGGCTCTGAAAGATTGTTCCATTTTGGTGATTTTTTTTAAATTTTTTTTAAAGATAACGTGCCTTTTACAGTGAAACCATGAACTACACATGGTAACTCCAAGGACCATCTGGAAGTTGAAAACCTGGAAATTCTCTAATTTTTCAAAGTTTTTAGCTTAAAAAAATTGTGTTATTTGGGGGATTTTTTAGATGACGTACCTTTAAGACGCGGGTATTTTTTGCAATGAAACCACTAATCACTCATGGTCAATTTGAGGACCATTTGAAATGTGAAAATCAGCCATTTCCTCTGTTTTAAGACTTTTTAACTCATAAAAATGGTTTGATTTGGGTGATTTTTTTTAAAGATAACATACCCTTAAAACGTACGTAATTGTCCTGATGAAACTAGATATTCTTAATGGTTACTTCAAGGACTATCTGAAAGTTGAACACCTAAAGTCATTCTGTTGTAAAGTTTTTAGCTCTGAAAAATGGTGCAATTTTGCTGATTATTTAAAGATAACGTACCTTTAAAACTTAGCTAATTTTCCTAATGAAACTGGACATCACACATGGTTACTTCGAGGACCATTTGAAAGTTGAAAATCAGCCATTTTTTTCTATTGTTAATGTGTTTGACTCTGAAAAATTGTGTAATTTTGGTGATTTTTACAGATCCCATATCATTAAAAGTTGGGTTATTGTTGCGATGAAACCATACATCACTCGTGGTTGATTCGAGGACCATCTGAAATGTCAAAACTAGCCATTATTTCTGTTTTTAAAGGTTTTAGCTCCTATAAGTGATGTAATTTTGGTGATTTTTTTGCGGATAACGTACCTTTGAAACCTGGTTTTGTTGGTCAGAGGGTCACTACAGAAGCCTGTGAGCTCATCATGAGTAAACGTTGGAGGTCTGTGATGTGCTTTGTCTTATCGGCGGGTTTGTATCGTACCTGCAGGATTAAAACATGTCGCTAGCATCAGATTGGCGTTGGAGTGAGATCAGGGCAGCGCCGCCGTCGTAGAGGAGCTTCTCGTTAAAGCTCCGTCCTGTCAGAAGCTCAAAGCTGCAGATAAATGCTTGTGGTGTAGCCTGGTGCCGTCCTGGAAGCGTCCCTGCTGCCGGCCTCGGCATCAGCATCAGCTTCACTCTGACGCTCAACACCTGGAGACGTTGGCAGCTTCTCTGTCTTCAAGGACGTCTTCCTCGTCACTTTATTCCACTTTTGTTTTGGGCGACACAAAAGCTCTTTGACTCCGTTGAAGTCGATTTAAAAGCCTTTTTTGTTCCACTGTGACCTGATGTTTTAATGGTGAGCGTTACACTGGTCCCAGTTCATCTGAGTGGACTCGTCTTTGTCGCGTTGTGTCTCAGTTCTGCTCATTTTCAGTCTCAATTTGTGTCTTTTTTCATTTTGTTTGTGTCTCACTGCTGTTATTTGTCCCATTTTTGTCGTTTTTTTCCGTCATCATTGTCTTATTTGTGTCCTGTTTTTACTAGTTTGTCTCATTTGTGTTGTTATAAGAGTCATTTTTGTGTTGTGCATCTGGTTTGTGTTGTTATGAGCCTAGTTTTGGTGATTTGAGTCTTTTTTTTTGGTCATTTTGTTTCTCATTTGTGTCTTTTTGTGTCTCATTTCTTTTGTTATGAGTCTTTCTTTGTCGTTTTGTGTTTTTTCGCGTCTGGCTTGTGTCTCCTTTGTGCCATTTTGTGTATTATTTGTATTGTTTTGTGTCCTGGTTTTGTCTTTTTTCGGGGTTTTTCCCGTTCATGTGTGGTTAACATCACATGGTGTCTCCTAGTGTCATTTTTTGTTATGCTTTTATTGTTTTTGTGTCTCATTTGTGTCATTTTGTCTCTTTTTTTGATGTTTTTGTTTCATTTGTGTCGTGCTAGTGTTGTTTTGTGACAGGTTTTTTTGTCATTTGTGTCCTGTTCGTGTCTTATTGTGTCTCATTTCTGTTATATTGTGTCCCTTAGTGTCAGTTTATGTTTGGTTTTTGTGTCTCAATTCGCTTTTGTTTCATCTCATTTGTGTTGTTTTGTGTCTTTTTGTGTCTCATTTGTCTCTTTTGACGTTTTTTGTTTCATTTGTGTCGCTTGGTGTCTCGTCTGTGTTTTTCATTACATTTTTATAGTTTTGTGTTTTGCTTTTAGTTTGCGTTAAGAGTCCATTTTTTATGTCTTGTTTGTGTTGTTTGGTCTCATTTGTGTTTGTTTTAAGTCTCCTTTTTCACACTGTCAGCCGTCGTTCATGTTTGACTCCAATAATCATCAGATTTTTACAGTTTTTACTCTCTTTGTAAGAAGTTTGTGTTTGTACTGAATCTTGGAAGGATTTGGTGAATTAGAAAACGTTTAGAAAACCTACATGTTCTCTTCACATTTTGGTGAACTGACCAGCGCCGCTCTCCAGAACTTTATTCTTCACATCTTTTCTATTTTCTCGCCACCGTCGGCGTTCTGGACCGAATGTTTCTGACATCATCAGTTTCATTTTGAAGTTTTCTTCTGGTATCAGTGTTCAGGGCAGTTATCTGTGAACAAGGAGGAACAAAAAAACAAACTCATCTAGAGAAAGGAAATGGAAAAGCTGCCTGTCAGTCTAATCGGGCGTCAGAGCGGCTCTGATTGGACGCCTCGTCTGCACCGTGACTCTGCGCCGCTGGAAGGTCTTTGCTGCTTCGGTCCCGGAGACAGACGGGGAGGAGACGTGCTATTAATCTGAGAGGATTTCAGCGCCGAGCTGATCAAACAGCCGCAGCAGCGTTCGGGCTTCGTGCAGCTGTTTGTCGTGTTTGTGTTTGAATAAGTCGGAGCTGAACGCTCAGCTGGAGCCACCGAGTCCTTCTGGTTCGCTGCGAGACTCCAACACATGTTTCTGTGAAGCGACGCGCTGAAGTCTGGAGCAGCAGACGAGTCGCAGGCATCAATAAGACCCTGAAAGAGCACCATGGAGTCACCCAGAGGTGCAACGACGCCTCAGACAGGCTCATCTTTACCCCCAAAGCATGCACATACATGCAGGCACGTTTTTAGATTGAGTATTTTTAATCTTTATGTGCGTTTTTATTTTTGTTTTTTGCACACTGTGGGACTCGAAGCGACTACGTTTGGGTTTCTGTGTCTGCTCTGCACATGCAGACACACTGACAGTAAAGTTCACTTTGAAACAGGAGCTGCAACAACCAATCAGATGATTGATTAATACTCAGCTATTACAATTATCTCCAAACTATTCTGATTATCGGTTTGATTATTTAAAAAAAGAAGTTCAAGCTCTCTGAAATGTGAATAATTTGGTCTGAGTTCTTTTTCTGATGATATTTAAGTCCATGGAGTAAAGATGTCAACAACTAGCTGCAGATATCTGTTACAAAACAATATTTAAAAATTAAATTCAGTAAATTAATGTCAACGAGGTGCAGCTTTGGCCTGTTTTTGTTTTTTTTGTTTTTTGTTTTTTGTGTTTGACAGTCAGCATGTAAATAATGAGTATTTTCTGTGATTTTGCTGGATGTTTAGTTAAAATTAATTCATGAGTTAAATAAATAAAAAATAATAAATTAAATTGATTAAACATTAATTAAACTAATTAAATGTAAGAAAACGGGACAGTTTTTACAGAACACTTCATATGCATTATTTTCCTTTTAAATTACATGAATAACAATATTTTCTGCTAATTTACATTTTTTGTACATTGTAAATGTAAGTTAATGAATCTTTTTTGTGTGATTTTACAAGTTATTATCTGGGATTTAATAAAACTGAAAAAAAAATGGAAAACAACTGTAGAAAAAAACAGATGTACCCTTTTCCGATCCTTAATGTGCCATTTTTCTTTTAAATAATGGAAAAATCTGTAACTTAAAATAATATACAGCAATAATAAATAAATAGTAAAATAAAAAAATGAAGGTCAAACCCTGTAAAAGAATGAATTAGCACTAGTAGTAAAGAATACAGATCTTTGATGTGGATGTTATTTACAGTTTTGCCCTGTTTTTATCGTTAACATGTAAATGAATACTTATTTTCTGTGATTTAACAAGTTATTATCTGTAATTTAATTCTCTTTTAAGTCACTTCTTACAACACGATTTTATCGGAGAGCTTTTCCTGATTTCATCTAAGTTTTATGTTTTACAGCTTCTTGCTCTATTTGTGTGCTTTTTACTTTTATCAATAATTCCGTGTGCTTATTGTATTTTAATTTTTATTTCGTTTTTATTGGAAAGCACTTTGTAACATTTGCTTTGAAAAGTTCTCGATAGATAAAGTTTTTTTATTATTATTATTATGATTGTTATTATTTATGAAAAAAAAGGACAATCTGTAAAATAACAACACATTTTTCCAAAAATGACGCTTAATAATATTCATTTTTCACAGCGTAGCCTCCAGATGACCCCGTTTTTTTTTTGTTTGTTTGTTTGTTTTTTCTTTGTCTGTTTCAATTTTATCACCAGAAAACCAGGAGGTCAATTTCTATGACAGTTTTGTGCCTTTTTAAATTTTTTCCTTTCGCTTCACTGACTCTCAGTGTTTATTCTCGTCTTCTATCATCCCAAACATCCCAAACATCTCTTGTCACATCTCTGCATCCTCCTCCTCCTCCTCTTCCACCCGTCAAACCAAAATAAAAAATCTGAGCGTACACGATGAGATTTTCTCCCCGTTTTTGGTTTTTTTGTTGTTGTTTTGTTTTTTCTGACCGGTGTTTCGGCCTCTCCTCTGCAGCTTTCATCGCTTCCTCACCGGGGCCGCTGTCTTGTGCCATTTGTTTCAGTTAGCGGCTAATGTGTGCGGTTGTCAAAAGCGATTGGCTCCGGTGGGGTGAGGCGCGCACTCCCGAGCGCGGCGGACAGTAAATTGTATTTTTCCACAGAGTTATTAGGCCATTATTATGGCGCTAGAAGTGAACAATGCCTCCTCGTCTTCACAGGCGGACAATTAGAATCATCATTAATCGCCACTATCGGCGCATCAGCGGGGCAGAGGGGGTATAATGGAGTTATAGACCACTTATGGGCTAATCAATCAATGCAATCGCTAACTAAACTGTCTTTCATTGTGCCAGAGCTGAGTGGCTGGTCAGTGGCTCAACTCGGAGCATGTGAGAGGAATGTTTATGGGACGTTCTTTGTGGTAACGTCGTCTCAACCGTTCATCTTCAGGTCATTTTCCTGTGTTCTCTCGATGTGGGACGCTGAGCAGCTAAACGTGCAGATGTTTCCTCTCGGGAGACCAAACCGGAGCCAAAAGTGAAGCGATTATTGCAGCGTGATGAATGCGGGCCTGTTGTCTGGAGGAGCCGAGCGAGACGATAACATGTCAATTCTGTGTTTGCATCAACGGCTAAAACGTCGATAAATGCAGCTCCGGCCTCCGCAGCGTCCTCCAGGCCAATAAAACTACTGCTCAGACGGCCCTGAGTGCAAACGGACAGACGAGCTTGTTAGCGGCGAGAGTGGCCTGCAGCCGTAATCACGAGTTTCTTCTTCTTCTTCTTCTGTGTTTCCTCCCAGATGACCCAGGAACAGTGCACTCATAGGAACAATGTCCAGAGTTCAGAGAAACCACAAGTTTACAAAGTGGGAATATACGGCTGGAGGAAACGCTGCCTTTACTTCTTCGTCCTGCTGCTGATGATCCTGATCCTGATCAACTTGGCTCTAACTATCTGGATCCTAAAGGTCATGAACTTCACCATAGTAAGTCCACTTCTTCTTCTTCTTCTTCTTCTGCTGCTGGTAACATGTGTCTTGTGATCTTTGTGTTTTTTGTTCGATGATCTGACGTCTGTTTTAACAAGCAACAACCTCGTAAAGGTTTCATAGAGGCTTTCAAGCGCAGTTCTTTTATTTGGTTTAATTGGTAGTTTGCAAACCAGTGTGGAGGTGCACTACCGCCACCTGCTGGGCTGGAGTGTGGAAGAAAATTATACCGAACTTGGCTAAAATATATTACATTGGAAAATAAAGGCTTCTTTTAATATTTTCTAATAAGTATTTTAGGAGGCGGTGCAACACAGTTCATGACACTTTAAAAAATTAAAAATAAACAAATAAATAAAATCAGGCAGCATCATTTTGTAATATGTAGAAAAATAAATTAAAATAAATCAATATGTGTTGAAAATGTTGTAACATTAAAAACTGTAAAATAAATTACAAGTGAAAATAACGACAAAAAATCTGTAAAATAATCCTGGTTTTTTTTAGCCTT
Source organism: Stegastes partitus (assembly GCF_000690725.1). Classification (NCBI taxonomy): domain Eukaryota; kingdom Metazoa; phylum Chordata; class Actinopteri; family Pomacentridae; genus Stegastes; species Stegastes partitus. The sequence continues at coordinate 148,787 of NW_007577804.1, read as the reverse complement.
ATTTGTCGTCTTGCAGCCACACCATAAAATAACTTTTTTTTTTTTTTTTTTGTAAAAATACAGATTTTTTTTTTAAGTGCAAACATTATTTTAGTCAGAGTTTTCTCAGTCCACATGTACATGAATACTTTTTCAAACATAATATATGTATTTATATAATCTGTAAAACAGCACTTTAAATTAATATTTTAGTATTTCTATTTATTATGACTATTTGCAATTTTTAAATCCTTAACTTGCACCGATTTACTCACAATTTACCAAATATTTGTAAAACAAAAAACAAACAAAAAACAAGTCACAACATTTTTTTTAGCTGATTTAAATGCAACAAAAAAGTGTTTACAAGCAAATGTTATATAAGAATAAAATCATTATTTATAAAACTAGATTTATTTTAATGAGGATATTATGCACAGTTTTGGCCTGTTTGTTTTACAGCTAGCATGTAAAATGCTTTATTTTTAAACCAACTTTACTAGTTATTATCCATAAAATAATCTTATTGTTGTTGTTTTTTTCTGATTTAAATCCTTTAACATATAGAACAAACTACCATCTACAGATTTTTGATGGACATGTCGTCTCTTTTTTACTTTTAGCTCATAAATTTAAAGCAATTATTCACTGATTTTAGTGGATATTGACTGTGATTTACCAAAATTGGGAAAATTTGGAAAATAAAAAAAATTGCACAATTAAATACAGTTAAAATGAGTTTAAAAAGTTTTATTGTTTTAACATTAACAGACAGCTTGAATACAGAAATGAAGTTTTTCTGTATTTTTTCTGCCATTTAGTTGTCAAGCACATAAAGTGGATTAATTTTAGTAACTTTATTGTACTTATTGAGAAAAACAGCATCTGATTAGAACTCCGTATGAGCAGATAAAGTTTTCATCCTAAATCTGTTTCTCTATGTGAATACTCTGTGATTCCATGAACACATGAATGATGGATGTTTGAGTCGACCTGCTCAGATTTTCCTGCAAAATTCATTAAATCTCCACCTCTGACGCTCCTGCTGCCCGTTTACGCTGTTGTTCATGTTGTATTTATGACAGATGTGTTTGCTGCGTTTCCTTACTGGCTGCGTGTTGATTGCACATCGTGGCTCTGTGGTTGTTGGTTGTGTGTTTGTGCAGAAGGTTTGACTTCTGGTTGTGTTTCTGAGGAAGCAGCACATTGGAATCACTGCTTCTGATCAGCTGCAGGAACCGACTTTACGATTTGCTCCTGTAAAAAAATACAAAAACAAAACTAAAAACAACAGGATTTGTTGTCTTCCCTCCGAGAGCGTTTAGCAGAACAGAACCAGATCTGAAGGAGAAAAACTCCAGAACTGTCGCCCTCCTGCTTTTCTCAGAGCTTCGCCGTTCTCCACCGTTACATCAAACAGAAACAACGCTCGGCGCTCGGAGACGAATCTTAACCGAGAATTACACAATACGCTCGTTTGCATTTACTTCTCTGTGTTGTTGAAGCCGAGCTGCTGTTTCGCACCAAACTTCCCACAGATTTAGTTCATGGAGACAATCGTCTGGTTTCTCTCTTGCTTCTTTGTTCGGTGTTTGCATCATTACTCGTTATTATTTTCCTGCACAGATCTCCTCATGAGTTCCTCGTCAACAAATCAAACGTATGAACAACTTCATGTTCATGTCAAACTGATTCCAGGAGCCTGATGCAGGAAACTTGTGCAGGTTCAACAGCAGATACTAAAAACGTCAGCACAGATTTAACCTTTCTGGTGGCATATTTTTAGAAGCGTTGAACCTTTTTACAAAAATAACATTAAAAAGATACAAAATAAAAAAATAAATCAGCATGTACAGCATTTTCCCAAGTGTCCACAAGTGTTACCAATTCATTTTTAAAAAAAAACAAAAAACAAAAAAAACCATAAAATACAACACATGCAATACATGTGCACAGCCTGCAGTTCAGCCGGAAACTTCTGGAATTTTTGTCATGTGACTGTTAATCGTAGCCGAGTCACTAAAAGCTTCATGGATTCACCAGCAAGTGCAGAATTTTTAGTTTTTTACAGAATTTGGTTGGAGCCAGTGGTTTATATTTAGCAATTAAAAAAAAAAAAAAAAAAAAAAAAGTGACATAATGAAAATAACAAAACGATAATTATTGTGCTGAAATATCCCGATTCCAAGCTGAGATCTGGGTAAGTTTCCGAGAGCAGTTTAAAGACAGTGATAAGCTTCACAATCCAATGATTCTCTCTGTTTTTGCAGTCGCTTACTCTGATAAATGGTGTGATTTTAATGATTTTGTAGAGATTTTAAACCGGAGATTCAGAGGGTACATTCATGCGCTGAATGTTGTGAAAACTTTATTTAAAAAAAACAACAACAACAAAAAAAAAAACAACGTCAAGTGAAAAGAACAAATGAAACAAAGACAGGCAGGGAGGTAAAATGCAAAGTAAATAAAAACGTTAGTGATTAAGTTTGCAAACAGCCTCAACAAGTCATCTGTTCCGTGTCAGAACGTATCTCTAATGTGGCGTTTGAGGCTCCGTGAACTTGACGTCACGTTCATTTTAAAATCTGTGCCCAGACCAAAGATGTCGGTCTCGTTATTCCGACACGAATCCACGTCTGCGGAGCTGCTGTGTCTCCAAAAGTCCTGAAAATGAGCTTTAAGCGACTCTTATCTCACCACGTTCTTTGATGTTCTCACTGTTCTCTCTCTGCTCAGCGTTCATTTGATGAGTCAGACGCTACAGAGTGCGACACACAAATACATTCATATATATATATATATACACACAGCACATACAACCCCACACATGGTTGCCGCCGTGAATAAAACATGAGGTCTGCTTCACAGCGGCGCTTTAATATGAGATCTACATAAATCAGAAGGCAGTTCCTCAGATGCTGAGCCGTGTGTTCTGACAGAGAGCTGCACTCGGAGGCGCTAACGTTTTTAATGCGTCAGCCTCCCGATTATGGAAGAAAAAACATTTAAAAAGGAAACGTTTGAAACGTGGTAGATAAGTTTAAAGAGAGGATAGTGTAAATCCAGAGAGCTCGGTTTACCTCTCAGGTTCTAATCGGTTCTAACACTCAGTCCTGGTAGACGGCAAATGTGATGATTTAACTGTTTCCGAATAATAAAAAATTCTATTTTGTCATTAGTTCTGTTTTTTTAAACGCTGCCATTCACAAATCCTTCAGCACTTCTTCAGAAACTAGCTCTGAAGTCCTTGTTCAAGCCCTCGTCTGAGGCTTTGCAGACTCATTTAACTGATTCTGATCAAGAAATGATGAAAACTACACCATCGATGTCTTCGTCCACCCCGTCATCCCAGACTGAAGCTGGATTCGTGTGGAGGTTTGTGCAGATGTTCGTTGTCCCCTGAGGATGACGTCTAATCATCCCCTGACTTTTCCTGTAGTGCCTTAAGGAGATGTACGATGAACAACCTCAACATCTGCTTGGATTTCCACCAAATTCACTCCAGACATTCACGTCTCCCACACAGTTTAACTTCAAGACCATGAGCTGACGTTTCCTCAAGCTTCTATTGTTTCTGCTGTCAAGCCTGAAAAACTCACAACGATCCAGTAATCCTTTGTGTTCTATGCTAATTAGACATTATTAGCATGCTAAGATGCTGAACTCAGAGCTGCTAGCTCGGCTGTACGCTTTTATTCAACATGATGCAAACAAGGTTAGCAAAAGTTAGCTCACATCTGTAGCCTCCCTGTGCTACATCATTCTAATAAAGCTAACAGCTGCTAAAATAGCCTTAAAAAAAACAAACAAAAGAAGAAGAAATAACTGTATAAGTGTGAACATTTTTAGCATAGCAAGATGTTATTATGATAATCAACGGTTCAAATGGCTTTAAAGCATCGTAACGTATGCAAACTGTTCTCGAAACAGCTGCATCCTTGTGCTTCCACTGTACTCAATGAAACTGGTGCAAATGTAAATACAGACCAGTCGTCTACGTAGATTTCTTACACGATGTGTGCGACACAAAAACGGGTCATTGATTTATATTGAACTGAGCTTCTGAGGAAAGTCTGCGCTGACATCTTGTCAACTAAAGACACAACAATTTCAAAATAAAAGCTCACTTTCTTGTATGCGCTGCAGGTGTTTACGGTGGCCCAGAAATGTCACAACAAAACAAAAGCAACAACAAAATAAGCCACAACGCTACAAAATTAACCACAACGCTACAAAATTAGCCACAACGCTACAAAATTAACCACAACGCTACAAAATTAACCACAACGCTACAAAATTAGCTGCAACACAACACAATGGCTGCAACGGAAGTTGTTTTTTTTAACCTGGAAGTTATACTGTGAAGTGCGCAGCGCCACACGAAGTGGTCAGAAGCTGGAGATTGTTGGAAACAACTCAAAAGTAAGTAAAATACTGATGGCAAATAGTGTCCATTAATCTCGGTACGCGCTATTAAAGCAGTTGTTAACTTTGATTTACAAATAAAGAGTCATTGCTTGTTTGACTTGTTAATGCGGACACTTCCGTTGCAGCCGTTGTGTTGCGGCTTATTTTGTAGTGTTGTGGTTAATTTGGTTGTGTTGTGGTTTATTGTGTTGTGTTGCGGCTTTTGTTTTGTTGTGACACTTCTGGGCCACCGTAGGCGTTGGTCGCCAAATCACCATCTGCTCCATAGACGGTCTGCAAATGTGACACAAGAGCATAAATGTCGAAAATGTCTCCAGAATTTTGACCCATCAGTCCGACTTTATTTATGGAGCAGAAACAGAAATGTGACACAACGGGTTTAAAACAATACAAACGTCCTCCTCCCCGACCCCAGTCCTGCAGTCACGTGATCAATAAAACACTTGGATTGAAGACCCGAGAAAACGCTGTCCTATATAACACACGCAATGAGGATAGATGAGATAAAATGAAATAAAATAAGCTAGATAAATAGATCTATTATTAAAACAGAGGTAGAGATAGGAACAGAAGTCAAAAATTACATATGAAAAAAAAAAGAAATGATGAAAAAGAAGCGATAAACTACACGTTAAATACACTGAAATATGTAAATAGGTGAATAAATAGAAAAGTCAATAAATAAGATTAATTCTAAGAAAAGTAACAAATAAATAAAATCTGTTAAAGCCGATCTGAAGCCGGACGACGATGTGAAGCGTCACCACGTTCTTGATCCTTCTGATTCTCACTGAGTCGGCAGAAATCCTTCAACGAGATCAGCAGGTGCTCGAAGCAGCTAAAACTCACCGACTTTGGAGCGGGAGGAAGGTCGGAGGTATGAGGAGATGAAATATTTACTCTGACTGCAATTACAGAAACAAGTGTGAATAATGGATTTGGACAAGCGGTGGACACGGAGAGTGATGCTGGTGTGTGCGTGGGAGGGAGGACGTGCGCGCGTCTGAAAATGCGCCGCCAGAAACTCTTGAACTAGATTTAACCTTTGCAGCTGTCGAACCTTAAAGCGATCTGTTCCTCTGAGTTTTTTTTTTTTTAAAGCGTTAATGTGAATTTCATGTTGGCACTTATCCATCCTGCTTTCAGCGGACGTTAAATCTCTTCGACCTCCGACTCCTCCGGTGCAGTCTGGTGGAAAAAGAGAACTTTGGCTGCAGGTGCAACATTTTTAATTCTCTCTCT
>NW_007577804.1:134799-142402 GCF_000690725.1 Stegastes partitus | reverse complement strand
CTGCGTGTAATTAAAATGCATTTTCGTGTCAGCTAACCAAATTTTGCAGCTAATCTGTTGGTCTCAGATAAGAAGTTTTGACAAAAAGAGTACAGTCGTGACTCAATAATCCGACACTAAATGTAAAACCTTCTATGTCGGATAACAAGGCTGTCGGATTGTCAAGACGGAGGTCGAGATACAAGGAGGGCTTGATGCCTGAAGGCTCATTTGTTGTGAATATTCATTATTTATAGTTTTTATCATAACTAGTGTATTGTTCTAACACTGCACATCGCTTGTGTACGGGCCGGCGGTTGACATCAAAGGTAAGTAAACCTGTGGGATTGTTCAGTCAGATAATACGCCGTTATCCTTATTTGTAACATCAACCATCATGTTAGAGTCAGAATCCAAGGCTGTCGGTATGCTAAGGCTATTTTTTATGGGTTCGTTTTTCCTAAAAACCTGTTGGATAGCAAGGTTTTCGGATTGTTAAGGGTCGGATTATCAAGTCACGACTGTATTTATCGTTCATTTGGCATCAGCGCTTCTCGGATCCTCTTTGTGCAGCTGCAGGTTCAGGCTTTCTCCATCCGGGTTGGTGCTCCGCTCTCGTGTTTCAAAGCTGTTATGAAAATCTGTCAAGACCAGCTTCAGAGCGCAATTCTCCCACAAATGGCTCCTCGAAAAACAGGCATTAGCGCAGGTCAACAGCTCATCAGGCGATTCTGTAGCGAGGACGGCGTGGCGCACAAACAAGCGCGCTGATGGCATCGAATTATCGTCGCACTCTGAATCCTCTTTTGCTTTCACACGAGATGAGATCTAAATGTAAATGTGGTGCAGCTCGGCGCGGAGCATGAACATATGCATGAAAGCATTACAGTCTGAAGCATCCCTGCACATTCAATCATTCAAATAAACCGTGTTGCTTTCAGAGAGCGTCAGATTACACAGGCGCTCATACATGCAGGAGCTTTTTATTGTTCATGAAAATGATAATTCAGACCATGTCACACAATAAACGATTGCTCACCTGTGAAGAGGTTTCACTCCTTTAACGTTCAAGTAAAAGCTCAGAAATTGGTATTTTTCAACCACAAGTGGCCTGTAAATGATTCTAAAACTTGAAATGTGTGAGTTGTGGGACGTACGTAGGACATGTCTGGTTACAGTTTGGTTTTGTGTCTCCGGTTCAGATCCAGGCGGACGTCTTTGTTGCATCTGTCTCTGAAGAATCTGCAAAAACAGCCAGAAAATATAACATGGCCATGCAATCTACACGTTAAATCTAATTCTGATGTCGCAAATCTCCATCTGCATGCTTTTAAACGCAGACTCAGGTTAGCTTTGTGATGGTACAGTTCATGCATCTCCATAGACAGACCGACAGACTCACTTGCTGTGTTCATACTTTAGTTTAAAGTAAACATACTTGTTGTTTATCTGATAGAAGTATAACTCGTTGTTTTTGTAGTTTTTGTTTTAAGTAAATGGCGGCTTTTTCCTGCATTTTTGTGTTCAGTAGCATTTATTTAGCCTCTTGAATTAATTTCTTTGCAACACAGATTTCAACATCGACTTTATTGCAGCTCAAAATCTTCTCTCATGTGCTTCATTAACACGTGGCAGCATCGGTGCAACCCTGAGCTTTTTAAAAAAAAATAAAAATGTATAGTGAAGTAATTGAGGTTCTCGAGGCTAAAGCAGCAGCAGCAGCAGTACGACGGGGAAGCCGACGTTTGTGCTCCGGAGTCGGAGGGTCAGAAACTCTGAGAACTGGGAGTAGGAAAGTCATTAAAAGTTAACGGAGTCGCCATAAATTTAAAATGAAGAGTTAAAACGCTCCCAATTAAGAGCGTGCTTGATCAGGAGGAGCCACTCCGGTTTCACCCACTTCACGGCGTCCATTAAGTTGTCAGACGCAGCAGTTTCCTCTGTGGGCTGATGGTTCTGCACAGCCGGGTTTGAGATTATTTACCTTTTTTTAAAGTCCACTGCATGTCACACAAACACAATAAATATTGCGGCAGAAGACGCTAAACTGTGGGGAGGATCTTTGGGACATTAAAACATGTTTTGAGATTTGTGGGCTTCAATCGGCTCCGACTGACTCGGATTCATGTTTGTGGCTGTTGGCGTCGGTGTGCAGCTACAGCTTTGCATTCAGGTGTGTGCGTCTGTATTCTATTACTGCCTCCCTCCAGAGATCTGCAGCTGCATTTCCAGCTCCCCCCGAATGGTCTTGCTGCCGCGGCGAAGGCAGCCGACGACCCTCAGATTGAGACGGGCTAAAAGCGCCTCATGTGCATGCGGAGCTGTAGTCGCCGTGGTAACGAGTGGACCGGAGGAGGGCGAGTGATGTACGAGCTGCCCTCCCGGCCCGGTCTCTCCACTCCAGCAGGACCGGGCCTGTTCGTTAGCCGGAGAAGTGGCCTGCGGGGAGGCGGGGGAGGACGACTTAATGGAGAGATTTCAGCGCTGTTAACATTTCAGTTCTTCTTGATTATCTGGACCTCGTCTGCCCTCGGCGCCCACCTGCACCGCCGGACGCGATAAGTCAAAAAAACATCCTCCTTCAGGAGTCATGTGCTCCCCGCTCAGTCCATTCACGGGAAAATATCTTCCTTTTACTGTTTCTGATTGCACCTTAGCCTCATTTGAGACTGTCGCGTCCACCGCAGGAATACAGATGGTTCCCTTCTGGAGCGTTTTCCCGTTTTAAAACCCTAAAATACACTTTGTGAACTCACACTGCTGCTACTGCCATGAATAGCTGATGCACAGAGGAGACACAGCTGATTGTTTAGCTGGTTTTTAATGAAAAACAACCAAGAAACTTAATGCTATCAATTCTTTTAATATTAATTAACCACTAAAGTAGACTTAAGGAGAATGAAAAACAGAAATGCAAACATCAGCTGCACTTTAGTATTTTTCTACCAGTGAATTCTGAGCTGCGCCTCAGCAGTGATGAAAAGTGTCTTCCAGAGGCCAGAAAAGAACATTTTGATGAATAGGAGCAAGAATTACACCTGTAATCTTGTTGTTGTGTTCGTACACAGATGTTCATCTGCTGAAAGTCACAGGTAGCTTTGTGAACTTTATCAAAGGCAACAGAAGATTGATTGCTGCAGAGGATCTGACAGAAGGAAGTTCCAGACTCTGCTTTAATCAAATGCTGCTGCAGTGAAGCCACATGAAACACAGACAGAAGGCGTCTTGGTCACATCTCAGCCGGGATAGACGCAAATCATCCAGTAAACTTTTTTTTAGTTTTCTGCAGAAACGAAAGGTGAGAACAAGATGAACAACCTGGAAAAGAAGCGCACTTTACGAGAAAACACTGGTCTCAGGCGCCGTATAGATATTCTCAGTCTCCTGCATCGATCAGGTCCAACATTAAAGCCGCTGACATGTCGTTGTGATTCAGTGCTCTGCTGGAAACCTTGGGACCGAAATAATATCAGACATATTTAACCCTCAGGCACGATGTCTTGTACAAACAAAGAATCAAACAATCCTTCAGCTACTCCGCTCTGATGCACCGTCCCGTTAGGAAAATGCTCCAAATCTTAAACTGGTGATATTTTATCATGTTGTATTTAAAAACTAGCCACAAGTAAGTGTGAGCTCCTCTGAGGAACCACGACTGGGTCAGCTGCAAATGAAGACGGAAATGAAATGTCCTTTCATTTTAAACTGCAGTTTCTGTTGTGAAAAAATAAGTATTGAAATGAATCAGGGAGATTAAGAGCAAAATAAAACAGATTAGTGTGAGAAACTGAGTTTGTAGAGGCTGTAAAAATGTGAATCCTTCATTATGTGTCGCATGTGTGGCCACCACTGACAATGAAAGATGTTTTACGAGTTGATTCCAATTTTTCAGCATATTTTTGGTTCTTTTTTTTTAAATGATTTTTGTCATAATAACTGTGTCTGACTGCACAGAAGACATTCCCTCAGTCATGGTTTCGTTGTTTCAGTAGCGGTGCAGGATTTTAAAACTGAGCCCACAGCAACGAAAAAATGTGACAAAATGAGCAGAAACCGACTGGAGTCCAAAAGCTCAATGTTGTAGCTGATTGGTGGATTTCAATCAGAGACGCTCGTGTTTCAAAACTCAAAAGATTTTATTTTTTTTTCTTGTATGAATCAGAATTGAAAAGAAGACAGAAAGAGAGGAGCCAAATGAGAAACACTTTTAACCTTTTAAAACTGAATTTAGAGCATTTCAGAGTCTAAATTGAGGTGATGGAATATAAAACATCTCAGACCTCCTCAGGCACAATGAACACTGTGCCGACGGTGCGGATTCGAAGCTCCTCGTGGCGGCTGATGGACTTGGGACAGAAGTTAACTTTGCTGCTTTCCCAGGGTCGGCCGGTCCGGTTCCTGCCGCCGCCGAGAGATTAACGAGCGAGAGAGCGATCAAAACCACGCGACGCTTTCCATTTTCTCTTCCCGCTATCCCCAGTGGAGCCGGCGCCTACAGCGAGGCGAACTGTTGTGACAGCGCAGCTCGGATCAGCGCTCCTGGGAGTCGCAGCTCCACGGCACAGGGCCGCCCGATCCGCCTCGAGTCCCAGGAGGCGGCCGGCCGAGGCCAGCAGCTCCACCTCTGCAGCCCACAGGGGCAGCTTGACCTTCGCCACCTCGGCCAGAACCGGCAGCAGCTCGGATGTTGTTTATTCATGTTTGCTGGGTTTTTTTTGTCGAATACAGATTCCAGCGAGAAATTTTGTGAGGTCAATCCGAAGAGGAGAGCAGAAAACATGGGCCGATGTTTGCAACACGCTCTGCTTTCAAGCGTTTCAGACTTTTTTTTTTAACTTACTCTTGAGATTTCTAGACATCCGCCGGTTCTTTTTTTTCCCCAGGTTTTGTGATTTCTGATCCAGATAAGCTCAGAGATTTTCTGCCGCTACCCTCAATTTATGTGAAAACCGAAATCTCAGAGTTTATTTATCGAGCGCCTCAGACGGTCTTCCAAGAGTTGCACCGAATACGACTAAAAATAGCGAGTTTTCTGTGAAATTGCTTTTTCAGAGACACCGTCGGCGCAGCGATGTTGTGGTTTTATGACTGTTTCATGCAGCAACGATGATGAAAATCCTCTCACGTCTCGTTGAACTGACTTTTCAGCTGCAGTCTTTGGTAAATCTAACCGGTAAAGACGAAAACTACCCGAGAACTTTCAGGTAAAGCGCTGTAACGACATGATTATAATTCCTAAACTACACAAATCACACACTTGGCAAAAGCTAAAAGTATTAAAGTTATCGTGTTAGAAGATGCAAATGGAGGCTCTACCTGATAACGTTCATATATTTTCACTATTTATTGGCCAATTATCAGCCTGACTGATTGTCAGTCAGCAGCATTTAGATTTTTTAGTTGTAAAGATATATTATGTAGAAAATGTCTTCACATTATAAAATGCTTCTTAAGACAAAAAAATACATCGTAATGCTGTAAAATTTCTTAATACTTTAAAAGTAAATCTCAATACTATAAAAATACGTCTTATTAATTTAAAATATGTCATATTACTATAAAACATATGTTGTAACACTATAAAATACATTTTAATACTATTAAAAAAAAATACATCTTAATAATAGAAAATACGTCTTTATACTACAAAATACAAGGTAATACTATTGAAAGTATGTCTTAATACAATAAAATACAACCAAATACTAAAATAAATTGTCTTAATTCTTTAAAAATACATCTTAGTGCTATAAAAATACATCTTAATACTATAAAATACAACCTAATACTATAAAATATGTCTTAGTACTTTAAAAATAAGTCCTCATACTATAAAAAATACATCTTAATACTATAAAATACAACCTAATACTATAAAATATGTCTTAGTACTTTAAAAATAAGTCCTAATACTATAAAAATACATCTTGATACTATAAAAAATGTCCTAATACTTACAAAATATGTCTTAATACGACAAAAATCCATCTTAATAATATCAAAATATGTCATAGTACTTTAAAAATATATCTAAAATATGTCTTAATGCCTTAAAAATACACCTTAATACTATAAAATACCACTTAATACCATATAAAACATGTCTTTACACTATAAAACATGCTGTAGTACATTTAAATACAGCTAAACCCTATAAAATACGTGTCAACGCCATAAAATATGTCTGAACACTATGAAAAACATCTTGACTGTAAAAACACGCCTTAATTTTATAAAATAGCGTCAGAAATGTGTGGAAATGGCCCCAGTCCGACTGTACTTCCTGGTTCGTAGCCGTCAGCTGTTCTCGGTGCACTGCGGGACGCTTTAAGTGACTTCATAACCTTATAACATCCGGACTGGACTGCAAGATGGCGGACTGACTGGACAGTGAGCAGCGACCCAAGTCTGCCATCGGTGAAGTTAAAGAAATAAAACACAAGTCGAGGCGTCGCTGCGACCCGCGTCGTGATATAACCGCCGCTGTTTGTTATATAAGGCCCTCAGCAGAGGAGATGACCTCAGCGCTGCGAGATGTTTACCTCCTCCTGTAATCTGAGCGAGCAGCGCCGCCCATATTTATGGCTCGGAGACAAACACTCTCTCTGTGCGAGCGCCGAGCTAAATCCAGCCTGTCATATAAAGAGCTGTGCTGCTTGTTGTTGTGCTGCTTTATGGGACGCAGCCATTCGGGCCGGTGGCAGCCGGAGAGTCTTCAGTCAGCCTTAAAACAGTGTCATTTTCTATTAACCTCCGGGCGAGCCTATTTAAGGTGTCCTGGAAGCAAATTATTATTGCTGCTGGTGTTTTTTTTTCCCCCTCAGCCTCTCCCTCCTCCGCTCGTTCCATCTGCCCCTTAATAAACACCAGTTCGCCGTAGCCAGCCGCAAATTGAGTTTTCTTACAAATCATCATCATTTTGTGTCATTGCTGACAAGTGCGGCACAAGTGTGATGGCGCCGCGGACGCCGTCGCTTCCACTGCATCTGGGAGTGCTCGAGGCATTTATGTGTAAATGCGGCGAGCAGGAGGGTTACGTTTGACGCCTTCCCTCCAAATCCTCCCTCAGTTCTCTGCCGCTTACAAACAGATTTCAGTGAAGTTCAGGAGACAGTTGTGCCGTTAGGAGGGTTGTAAAGGTGCTGCACTACAAAAGAGAACTGTAGGAACAACTACTTAATTGATTCAATTTGTAAAATGCAATTTGTTTTTATTAAAGCTAGATGACCTTAAAGTGTCTAATTCAGGTCAGAGTTAAAGTTTGCATCGCTGCAGCTTGTGTAATTTTCCAGTTTATCTACTGCAAGTATTTGCTTCAGCCAAATGTAAAACATGATTTTGTCGTCAGACTTTCTGTTCTTTCCTTTTCTTTACACTTTAATCCAACTCAAAGAAAACCACCGTTTTTTTTTTTTTTTTTTAAGACGTTGAAATGTCAGAAGTAAGACGCCTAATTTTTGAGCTTTTGCCAGAATTCTAAGTTCAGTTTAAAAGGACAAAGTTTAATTTCAAGTTGAAAGTAAACTTTCTTCACCAAAGCAAACTTTTTCATGCACGTCTTCTGTCACGTGCGTTCACGACCTTGTTCTCGTTTTCAAGGCGTCGTCTCTGACTTACACAAAGT
>NW_007577804.1:124081-133984 GCF_000690725.1 Stegastes partitus | reverse complement strand
TTTAAAAATACATCTTAATACTATAAAATACAACCTAATACCATAAAATATGTCTAGTACTTTAAAAATAAGTCCTGATACTATTAAAAAAAAACTTCATAATACTATAAAACACCACTTAATACTACAAAAAAATGTCTTAACACAACAAAATGTGTCTGAATACTTCAAAAATGTGTCTTCTTTTCATCATCTAGAGGAATCTGTGCAGCATGTGAAAGAATCTGTGCATATTTTTGGTTTCTTTTTATTTTCTACTGAGGTTCCCGACACATTTGCACCGTCTGCGCTGCTAAATTTACCCACTGTGGCATTAATAAACACTTATCTGATCTTAATTCTTAAAATAATAATAGTGCACATATACTATTACTATAGTATAAAAGTTCTGCTCTTGTTGGATGAAAGTATTTAATCAGAAAACCAAACAGTATATTCTGTGATGAGATTAATATTACTCGTGAAACAATGTTATTTTTACAGCAACTTAAACCACCCAATTTTTTTTTTTAAATTTAAAAAAATGAGACTTGAGAGCCAGAATCGATGCGCAGAATCAGAAAGAATTAAAAAGAAATCTTCACAAACTATGCAAGACTGAAGTTTGACCGTCACATTTTTAATTGGCTTCATTTTGTTTTAATTCTTCTTTCCGCTCGCTGTTTACTTTCGGTCTCGGCACCAAACCTCCTACACTTTAGAAAAAGATCAAACTTGCCTGAAAACCAGCTGACGACTTGCATAAATCCGTGCCTCGTATTTCTGATTTGTGCAGATTTTTGTGGGTCTATCAGATGATTCTGCGTGTTGAAAATGCCACTGTGGGCCTCTTCTTTGTGTTTTCACATAGAGACTGCTTGTAATTACTCCCCTAAATAATGTTTTAATCGGATTTCTATCCAGCTTTGGAGTTCTTCCATCACGTGCAGCTCAGGCGGCGAGCCATCCAGATCAAGTCGTGTGTTCCTCAGTCGGACTCTGAATGACGGCTGTCTGAAGGCAGCAGTTTCCCCAAAGTGTAGCTCTTTGAATTTGTCTCAAGTCCTGCAGTTTTCCTCATGAAAATCCGCTCAATTGTCCATTTTTTTTTCTTTACTAGGAAAAAAAAAAGGGGGGAGGGGGAACGATCAACAATATGAGACCATTTTCTCTTTGCAGATAGCAGTTGAGTCATAATGCATTTGAAGACTGTGAGTAGATAAACATCCGCGGCTCGGCGGTGGATTGCCGGTGATAGTGACAGCAGAAAGAGCAGTAATTTTCCCTCTGATTGCAGCCTGCCTTCCTCCGAGCAACGCTGATAAGCTTTTTTCACGGGTTTCACTCATGGAAAAGAAAAAAAAAAAAAAAGAGGTGGGCAAAGAGAATTGGAAAGAAAAGAGGAGATGAAGTGACGGAGGAGGGGCAGCCGGTGATGATGACTGATGCTCTTGACAACAGATAAAAGAAAGAAAAAAAAAAGCAGCATTCTTGTTTTTTTAAACTGGCTTTCGGTCCGTAACGTCACTGTGACTTTACTGGTCTGTGATGTTTCTATCTGCGTTCCTTCTGATTGATTCTGCACCAACTGTACGGCTCCGGCTGTCAAACGTAATATCATTTGTATATCACATCATTTATTTAAAAAAAATCTACTGAATAATGCTTAAGATTTGATGATGAAGTGTTTTCATCCTGCAGCTTTGAGAAAACCATTTAAATCATACATCAAAATGTGCGGCTTGATCGCTACGGCTTTTGCTAGCGATTCGTCGTACGTTTTTTGTAATGTTTGGGGGAAAAAACTGCGTAAAAAAATCCCATTGAAATGAATAAGTTACCTAAAGCAGCCATCTTTGAACCCTGCAGCTCCGGCACATTTTGCAGTAGAAACTTCATTTGAATGTTATTCCTTTAAATCTGCATTTTATCAATACACGACTGGCTTCGTCTGCAGTTTCACCTCCTATATGTGAACAAATAATCAAATTCTAACCGTTTTCATCATTCATAGGCGCAAATTTTGGACTTTGTTCAGTTTTATCTGATTGCAAGTTGAATAAATTTGACTAACTTCCTCCTCTCTCCTGCCAAAATCACCAAATAATCCTCTCTGCCCGTCAAATTGAATGTGTTATCTTTGTAATCATGTTCATGAGCGAGCTGCTCATATAAATGATGGGAATGATGTCCACAGGGGCACGAATCAGGGAAAAGTTAGCAAGAAAGTGATATTTTGGCTGTGAGAACAGGTTTAAGAGGAGCAGGCTACAAAATAAAAAAAATAAAAAACTAGCAGCCAGGGTCAAGGCTCCCACAGTTTTCTCCATTCAGGTCCAGCCTCTTCCCCCGTGAATTAGTCCCAAGCTGCATCCAAACAGCCTATTCTCGCCACCAGCCGATAGAATGCAGAATTGGCTGCTGGCGGCATTAAATCCCATCCCGTTGATGAGATCGGAGTTACTGGCTCTCATCGGGGACAATTAAACCCCCGTACCTCCAGCAGCCTTTACCGAAAGGTCAACAGAGAGAGAGAGAGGTGGAAGAAAGAGCCGAGAGGGAGGAAAAAGAAAGAAAGAAAAAAAAAAAGGTCGGCGTCTTTTCACAGTTCATTCATTTCAGCAGAATGAAAGCAACGAGAGAGGGGACGGTGGGCACGAGATGCGTTTTGGAACTATGAAATGGAGTTACAGCCGAAGACACTAATTATATTTGAGTCAGAGTCTGCTAAACTCATGAATTCGGCACTCGGGGGGGATGACTAATAAAGCTAAACTTCAAGATTTTATAGCCCCTAATGGGAAAATTAGCTTGCTGCAAGGCATCCGGCAAAATGCATAATTACAAAACATGAAGAGATTTTTTTTAAAAAGAGAGAGAGAGGGAGAGAAAACACCGAAACATACGGAGACGACAAAGAACGGTCTGGAAGCAACGCTCGAATGTTGTCCCGAAAATATGTGGTGGTGGTCTAATGCCCAAAAACTATCAATCAGAGGAAGATTTGTGCTCGTCCTCCTGCTGTGTGTCACACTGATGGGTAACTGTACGTTGTTTGTCTAGAAAGATGAAGGGATATAAATTCTAATGCACAACATGATCATGTGGTTGTAATGCAGAAATTACACTTTTAAATACAACGACACAACGTGGGGTGTCCACGACTGTCAGCATTCAGTTATATTTGCTTATCAGAAAATGTAGATTTCTCTCATTCCGAGGCATCAGAGCCATTTAAAATATGCAGAAAGCGGGCACATGGTCGCCTCGGCGGATGGACGGACAGATGGACGGTGGCTGTTTACGAAATATCTCACTCTCAACATTTATATTTTACCATCTGCACGCTTAGATCCGTCCAAAAAAACCCTGAAAGACGTCAAACCTCTGAAATGTAGTGTCAAACCTGTTCAGAAGAAATGCACCGGATTCTTGCTCTTGAAACAAAAGTGCACCGAAAGGGCAGCGCAGGGCTTGGCTTCGACGGCGGGGCTTCATTATTTTCAGCACAGGAGCCTCGACACCTCCCAAATTAGTTCTCGCAACTGCAAGACTTCCTGTTTTGGCTGTTCAAAGCAACAGCTCCGTTCACATAAGGAGCATGCACTTCGATCCAAACGCTGGCAGCTCAGTTCTGTTCCTTCCTCATTTTGAATCCACCTGATGAGTCCAACTCTTCAGGTGGCAGGAAATAGACGGAAAGAGCTCCACAGCCGGGTGTCATCAACAGAAATCTATACGTCCTGATAAGACGACCTGCTCGGACAATCACAAGAGGATTTTTATTCAATACGTCGCTGATTAGCGCACTTTCAATCAGATGGGAGGAACCGTGTGATTGGCATAAGTTTATAAAAAGAAAAAGAAAAAAAAAAACAACGATAGCCGGTCCTCGGCGGCACATAATTCACACCTGCTCAAAAGAGAACATATAAAGATTAAACCGGACAAGGAAAGGCAATGAGCCGTGTGGGACTCTGCATATAAATGTGAATTTTCCTTAAAGTGTAATTAGGGGCTCCATAAAAGTGGTCGGTCCGGACATTAAAGCTGGATTGTTGGATTTTTACATATAAATGAACATCCGTTAAAGAGTTCACAGAATGGTGATTAAGTCTATCAGTACCTGGTAAATCTCTCAGCATAACGGAGCTTTAAATCTGGTGGGAAAAATCATCCGGCAGATTTAAAACCAATCACCCAACGACATTTGTACACCTGGTTTTAGTTGAACACGTCCGTATGCCTCTTTGACCATGAGGACGTCAGAGTAGGGTTAAAACATTAAGGGGGTTTGCACAATAAAAGGCTATGAGTCAATCATTGTGCTTCAGTCGACTCTAGTCCTCCAGAAGTTTGCTGATACTGACCGGAGCAGCTGGTGACTCAACTACGTCTTCCTGGAAGAGGCATGAAAAAAACATCAACCAGCAGTGATTGGTTCACCACAGACTGAAGACTGTAATGACGTCGACAGAGTCAGATGTAGGAAGTAGAAGCATCGTGAGGCAAAACCCAGGAAGCGTCCGAGAAAAGTTTCTGATGCTTCAGATAAAAAAAGAAACTTCAGAGGAAGGATTACGGTCTAGAAAACTCCGATAACCATTGCTGTGGCTTTTCCTGTTCAGAGAGCAACGTGGCCTTCAGGCAGATTTATGGTCCTGCATTGGCGTCCGTTTGTTTGTGGAGATATCCGCATATGCAGATAAGCAGAATGGAAAGAGATCCTGAAAGGGTCCGTATGCAGAATACAAAAACAACAAAAGCCTGATTTGTTACACAGAATAATATATTTAATTCATTAGCAGAAGCTAAATTAGAAGAAACACCTGTAATAACTCTGTACACTTGTATTCATTTGTGTTGTTTACAACACTGTAAAATATGAACAGTTTTAACTACAATTTTTTTTTAACAATTTACTGTCACTTTACATAATGCTCCCTGTTTGGTTAAATGACCAATAATAACTAGTAAAATGACAGATTTATTTATTATTATTATTTACATGTTAACCCAAAAAAACAGGCCAAAGCTGTACCTATTGTCCACATCAAACCTTTTTTTTTCTTCTTACAAATAACAATTTGTTCTTTGACTACAAGTGAGCCTAAAATTGCAAAATATTCTGTATTTAAATCACTAAATAATCTAATTGTTTCGCAGCTATTTGCCTTATTTAAATCATTTTTATTTATTTTATTTTATTTTTAAATTTATGAGCATTGCAGTATTTCACAATTTTTTCTTTCTTTTTTTAAAAAAAAGTTTAAAGTAGGGATGTCCTTTTATTTATTAATATTTTGCCTCTAATCCAATCTGAGTCATTAAATATTTAGTGTATGCCAGTACTGAGTCCATTTTCCAAGATAAGACACTCTCCCTAAGACATTACAGTTCAGCTAGTGATGGCCACCACGACAAAGACTTCTGTTACGATTAATGACCTCCAACCACAGCTTATTTGCTTACGGTAAACTTGGCTTTTTCCAAATTTGCATCCATAACATCCTGCCACGAACTTTGCTCCCTTTTATGATACATATGTGACAGCAGACGTAAACAGTGGATTGGATTTGGTTGGTGCCGATACTGATCAATGTCTTGATGTGTGAATGACCTACCGCTAAGAGCTACTACACGAGGAGAAATGTTATGCAGTTATACAGAAGCCTTAACGTGGCAGCACTGGCTCAGTTCAGGCACAAGTCTGAATGATTTCCAGACAGTTAAACTGCTAATAAGTGATTCAGTGTTTGTTTTTCAGCCCAGCGTTTTGCATCTTTTTCCTTTCTCACATTAATACAACCTGAAACCCTCTGGGTGTCCTAACAGCTGGTTCAAACAGAATAAACATTAACACTGTCTGCCTTCTTTTCCCTTTTGTTTTGTTGTTGTTTTTTTTGCAAAAGCGAGAACACAACTTTATTCATACCAGAGGAGTCTGTGTTGCTTTGTTCTGAGTGGGAGTCTGAGTGGATTCGGTTTCCCTGCTGGTCAGAGTCAAAAAAGAAAAGAACAAAAAACAAAGTTAGAACGGGTTCGAGACAAGTTCAAGATCTAAGAAGGCATCAAAACTTTGTCGAGCATTTTAAAGTCAATAGCAGCTCAGGTAATGATTCATCCATCCCGCTGTCTGCTGTGGTCTGAACGGTATCGACTGCGAGACACAGTGTTATGATGAAAGAAACAAACTCCCATCATCACCATACGAAGAAAAAGTGAGTTTTGCTAAACAGGCAGTTAGATCCCGTCTTGGCTGATGTGCTTTGGGTCTTTGTGAAGCGACGCTGCTGTTTGATCACTTACAAAACACGCACAAAACAGCCGACTAATGAGGCATCAAGTCGCGATTGTGAAAGATGAAATGAGTGTGACGTGAAGGTCATTAGTCTGAGGCTGATGGACTCAAACGGCAGCGCTGTAATTACTGCTGCTGACATGCCCTTGAGCAAGGTCCTTCACAGCCGCTCGCCCGGTTAACCTACAGAGCAAACGGGTCGTGCGGTGCAACGCTTTGCTTGAGAACAACTCTGCTTGTTTTTTTGTGGCGTTGTGCAGCATTTTCCAAGAACAAAATGATTAAAATGACTCTGACATTTACCACCGCAACAACACAGAACATAAAAAGATCGTCTTGTTTTACTCAATAATACAAGACGTCGAGAATCTGTTTTTAAAAATTCAGATTTGTGGCGTAAAACCCCTTTGTCTTTACTTTTTTATAATAACACCAGACACAGTTTTCGCATTTTAGTGTAAACTGTTGCAGGGAAATTAGAGAAAACACTTCCTTCTTAGGGACGCCATAAATAAAACAGAGAGAGAAACACAGATTACTGAAGTTAGAAAATCCACTTACCAGCTACATAATTTAAACGCTCATCTCCAGAGAGACAGCAGTCAAAGATTCTTGCTCTGAGTTGCGAACGTGTTGTAAATTAAGAGTTAGTCTAAATGCAGTTTTTGCTGCTTTTTTATTGGGGGAAAGCTGTGTTAAGAAACAACAAAGATGATCTGAGTATTTAGGTGTAGTTAAGGCATTGTTGTCTGGCGTCAAAACCAGAAAAACAACAATAACAATGGTAACCAGTGGGTGGAAATGGGGGTTAACTGTTGGTGTATAAGCATCTCAGTAATTTGTTCACAAGTGAAGTTCTACAGAATCATTGTGGAGAACATAACTTCATGATCTGTGGGTAGGAAGGCCGAAATCGTAGATATGAATGACCGAAATGTATCTGTAGGGTGGCTGGACTCAACATCCAGAGAAGTCTTGGAGTAGAGTTGATGCACCTTTTGGGTTGAAAGAAGCCAGCTGAGGTGGTTCAGGAATTCAGATCCCTCCCAGATGCCTTGCTTTAGAGGATTTCCATACAACTGGGAGCATGCTGTAGGGATTATATATCTCATCTGGCCTGGGAGCGCCTTGAGATCCCTCATGAACCAGTGGGGAGGAGGACGTCTGGACTCTGGATAATGTGTAGAAAATGGACGCACTTCCCAAAAAACATACCAGGTGACATGAACTCAGTGTATTCAGAGCCAAACTCCAGCAACAAGACTCTGTTCAAACTTACTTTCATCTGTATTATTTTAGATCAAAAGCTGCAGTAAGTCTCAGTTTCAGTCTGTCCAGGTTATAATCAGCACTACAGATGCATTCCTCTTTAAAGGCTTAAACAGAAGAATATTAAGTCCTGCACCTCTGTGGAATCGCCACAACGATGGCTAGAAGTCGAAGAAATATCCTTTGTACAGTATGACACAGTTAGAATGCCCTGAATAAAAATTAGGTTGAATTGAAAACCTGGAATCCATCAATCAGGTGTTGCCAATAGCAGAAAAAATGGTGGCTCCACAGNGGTCGGTTTCATTTTGATTCTACTAACCCGTTCCTGAATATTTTCACGTTTTCTCATCTCATAACACATTTGTCTTAATAAATCACGAGTGTGGCTTTAATCTCAGTCGTTGCTGAGTTGCTTGAATTGACCGGCACAACCTGGAGGATGTCTTTTACTTTATCTCTGTGTGTGTTTCTGCTGCAAACATCTTAACGGTGAAGTTTGCAGGACGACGCTGTAGCGACGCGACGTTTTATTTCTTTTTCAGAAACTCTTCTGCTCATCCAGGCTCATTACAGACACTAAAATAGCTTCATAGCAACACTTCATGCTGCTGCTTTTCTCACTTAACAAAGGAAACCAGCTGACCGGCATCTTTAATAGGGATGTGCAGTCAAAACGAGTGTGTAACCTCACTTTTTAAACACATGTAAACACATTAACCCAAAGGAATCTGTGCAGCATAGAGAAGAAATGTTTCTTCAGAATTTCTAATCGTGGAAGAATGTTTGCAATAACATGTTATTATACAAGTTAATACTATAAAAGGTATGTCTTCATACAATAAAATACAACCAAATACTAAAACACTTTGTCTTAATTCTTTTAAAATAAGCCTTAGTGCTTTAAAAATACATCTTAATACTATAAAATACAACCTAATACCATAAAATATGTCTAGTACTTTAAAAATAAGTCCTGATACTATTAAAAAAAAACTTCATAATACTATAAAACACCACTTAATACTACAAAAAAATGTCTTAACACAACAAAATGTGTCTGAATACTTCAAAAATGTGTCTTCTTTTCATCATCTAGAGGAATCTGTGCAGCATGTGGAAGAATCTATGCATATTTTTGGTTTCTTTTTATTTTCTACTGAGGTTCCCGACACATTTGCACCGTCTGCGCTGCTAAATTTACCCACTGTGGCATTGATAAACACTTATCTGATCTTAATTCTTAAAATAATAATAGTGCACATATACTATTACTATAGTATAAAAGTTCTGCTCTTGTTGGATGAAAGTATTTAATCAGAAAACCAAACAGTATATTCTGTGATGAGATTAATATTACTCGTGAAACAATGTTATTTTTACAGCAACTTAAACCACCCAATTTTTTTTTTTAAATTTAAAAAAATGAGACTTGAGAGCCAGAATCGATGCGCAGAATCAGAAAGAATTAAAAAGAAATCTTCACAAACTATGCAAGACTGAAGTTTGACCGTCACATTTTTAATTGGCTTCATTTTGTTTTAATTCTTCTTTCCGCTCGCTGTTTACTTTCGGTCTCGGCACCAAACCTCCTACACTTTAGAAAAAGATCAAACTTGCCTGAAAACCAGCTGACGACTTGCATAAATCCGTGCCTCGTATTTCTGATTTGTGCAGATTTTTGTGGGTCTATCAGATGATTCTGCGTGTTGAAAATGCCACTGTGGGCCTCTTCTTTGTGTTTTCACATAGAGACTGCTTGTAATTACTCCCCTAAATAATGTTTTAATCGGATTTCTATCCAGCTTTGGAGTTCTTCCTTCACGTGCAGCTCAGGCGGCGAGCCATCCAGATCAAGTCGTGTGTTCCTCAGTCGGACTCTGAATGACGGCTGTCTGAAGGCAGCAGTTTCCCCAAAGTGTAGCTCTTTGAATTTGTCTCAAGTCCTGCAGTTTTCCTCATGAAAATCCGTTCAATTGTCCATTTTTTTTTTTTTCTTTACTAGGAAAAAAAAAAGGGGGAGGGGGAACGATCAACAATATGAGACCATTTTCTCTTTGCAGATAGCAGTTGAGTCATAATGCATTTGAAGACTGTGAGTAGATAAACATCCGCGGCTCGGCGGTGGATTGCCGGTGATAGTGACAGCAGAAAGAGCAGTAATTTTCCCTCTGATTGCAGCCTGCCTTCCTCCGAGCAACGCTGATAAGCTTTTTTCACGGGTTTCACTCATGGAAAAGAAAAAAAAAAAAAAAGAGGTGGGCAAAGAGAATTGGAAAGAAAAGAGGAGATGAAGTGACGGAGGAGGGGCAGCCGGTGATGATGACTGATGCTCTTGACAACAGATAAAAGAA
>NW_007577804.1:108347-118191 GCF_000690725.1 Stegastes partitus | reverse complement strand
TATTATTTTAGATCAAAAGCTGCAGTAAGTCTCAGTTTCAGTCTGTCCAGGTTATAATCAGCACTACAGATGCATTCCTCTTTAAAGGCTTAAACAGAAGAATATTAAGTCCTGCACCTCTGTGGAATCGCCACAACGATGGCTAGAAGTCGAAGAAATATCCTTTGTACAGTATGACACAGTTAGAATGCCCTGAATAAAAATTAGGTTGAATTGAAAACCTGGAATCCATCAATCAGGTGTTGCCAATAGCAGAAAAAATGGTGGCTCCACAGTTTAAAGCCTCTCCAGCTCTCACAGTTCTCCATGCTGGATGTATCTTTCAGCATTTCCCTCCTCTATGTACAGTTTTTAAGCCATGCTGCATTTATTTTATTGATCCAAGCAGGTTTTTATCTTCCTCTTAGTTCCTCTGGTTTGTCTCTACACCTGCCTCCTCTCTTCTAGTAAACACTACCTGCAGTTCATCTGAAAAGTGGATGTTTTCCTGTTTTCTTTGAACAGCATCTTGTGCAAACAGTGTATTTTTGAAGGAGACATTTAGAAAAAACAATAAAAAATATCACAATTTTAAGCTTAGATTGGGTTCATTTCATTTTAAAAAGCTAATTCAACATATCCATGTATATATGATCACTCTGACGCTTACTGATGGTCATTTTAGACAAATACAATCTATTATGCAGCTGATTATTTTCCTATTTCATTGCTCAAGATTGAAAACAAAAGGGGGGAACGAGGTGGGGGCTAAATTAGGTGCAGAAGGGAAAGGACAGAGGGAGTTTAGACAATAGATGGTGGCAGGAAAGCAAAAGATTATAGAGCAGGAAGTGGTGTAACGAAGTGCTGAAGAAGAGCAGAGGAAGCAGGAAGGTCAGAGCTTCTTTGAAGTGGTGCTGGACTCCCAGAAGACTGTACCGTTCTGTATTTTTAATGGGAGGATTGTTGCACCGCTGCGCTTCATTTAGTTTCAGTTGTTAGACTTTTTTTTTTTCAAAAAACATCTGAAAAAGAAGCGCGTAAGCAACTCTGAATTAGCGAGAGTGAACCAAAGCAAAACTGTCTTCCATTATTTAAAGAGATGTCCCGGAGAACGCAGGCATCGACTAATCGCACTTTACAATGGAGCCGCGTTTAATACCGACGATAAAACTCCCTGTCTCGGCGCGTTCGGGCTTTTTGTCAGACATAATGAGGTTTGCTTTGACGCTGTTAAAGCTGCATGAATCGATATTTCTTCAGATTGACTTTAAAGTTTCTTTAAGGTGAAGACGAGTCATCAGTGTGCAAGGAACTGTGCAGCTTTTTTAGCTTCTTTCAGTTTGTAGTAGGACATATTGTCGTTTCCAGCATCTTCAGGTCGGCCTTCTTGTTCCAACAAACGCCCTGATCGAGCTCAGAAACACTTTTTCTTTAGAGTCTCGGTGGCTACAGAGAGAGAAACTGTAGAAGGAGGAATCCTCTCTCCTCTCTGGTTTGATGCGCTCCTGTCAGCGCTGCGATTTTATTTCATGCAGATAAACGCTGTCTGTCTTTTGACCCACTGTGAAGATCAATACGAGCATCGACTGATCGGCCCGCTATTATGTCCGGCCCGGCGGGGAGAGCTGCATGCTTTTTGTGCTTCTCGCGGCAGGTGGTCCTGTCAGAAAAGAAGTCGACCGTCTCAGTCGATGACGAAATGCGCGAGTGTTCAGGTTTCGGGGGAGGGGGGGGAAATATATATTTTAGATGAAATCATCTCCGTCTGTTTCTGTCTCCGTCCTGCTGTGAAAGTGTCTGAATCTCTTTATGTCTCTTTCCGTCCTCTGCGGTTTGAAACCTGCTTTTGAATGAGAAGCTAAACGCTTGACGGAGACACTCGCAGCTGTTTTTGGACATCGATGCTGCATCCTTTGACCGCCTGACCCTCTGTCAACCCTCACGAAGGAAGTAAGGCAGACGTTGTTTTTATCGATTAAACCACAGAAAGCCTGAACTCTTTGATAATGTTCACCTGAATACGAGACTGAAAATGAAGACGCTTCCTGATGGTGATATTGGACAAAGAACATCCTTCTTTTTAGTGATTATTGTCCTGTTTCATTGATCAGATTGGAAAAGAAAAGGGGGAAATGACGTAGATGCAAAGTTAAGGACAGGATGGCATATATTAAAAGCCAAATGGACTCTAAATAAGCATTTTTCTCATCTTCCAATCTCAAATTTAGGCACAACAATGAAGTGAAAATGCTTTGTGACTGAACAGCTTTTGGGGTTTGAACTTTTCCAGCTGAATGAGTGATCTGAAGGTGCCACTAAGGGATGATAATTTTATAACAATTAACAGTCCTTCGCGCTGTAATTCCTGCCTGCAGCCATTTAATGACTTACAGTTATTCACGTATTGCTGCAGATTTCGTCATGATTAGAAACCTGGTCAGACACCTGAAACGCACCAAATTTTGATCCAGTTTTTATCGATGACAACACAGAAAGTCTCAACTTTTCCCTAAATTCACTGATAATCGTAAACACGAGACTCGCCCATTTGTCGTCATTTAAAATGTCAATAAGAAGACAAATATGCTCGCAGGTTTCTCCAGATCCCTCAATGCTTTGTGGCCACCAGACTATGAAGACTTTGCTGCTTTTCTGTGTTTTATTTCACAGTAAACTGAGCAGGTTTGGGGCTTGAACTTTTCCGGCAAAACAAGCCATCTGAACATGTCACTGAGGAACGAAAACAAAATTTTTCAGTTTCATAACTTGAACAATCATTTGAGCTGTAATGAAGGTTATTCTTGTCTGCGGAGATTTAATTGCATGATGCTATTCATGTAACGTTGCAGATTTTGTCATAATTAAAAGCCTGTGCGTCATTCGAAAGCTGCAACACGAGAAAACACTTTAAACACAGCAAATTAAATCCAAATTAGTATGAATTAATCCAGCGTTTCTGTTATCGTCTCATATCGAGATTTAATGTGTTTGACAGCAGGAGTCATATTTTGCAGACCTGTTTGCAGGAGATTTTTATTTTTTCCCCCCAGAGAACAGATGGATTGAGTGAGCTTGTTTTATAGGAGGTTTGTGTGCATTTCTGCCCATGTTTTTTTTCTTGTGTTTCGCTCTCATTTTTTGACTTTCCGGCGGAGCGAGGGCATCTCTGTGCACCCGCTGTGCCGTGTTGTGTTTATGCATGACTTCGCTTCATTCAGTAAAGCCCCATAAGGCAGAGATCAAAAGGCAGGGGTGGCAGATAAAGCTGACAACTTCCAGTCATACTCGCCCGACTTTTTATTTATTTATTTATCTATTTTTCCAGAAGAGGGGGGATTGTGGGGAGATAACATTGGGAGAGTGCGCATACAATTCACTACACAACCCTAGCGGACTAAACAGAAGGGAAAGTAGCTGCCAAGAGTATTTTTCATGCATAGCCGACACATTTCAGCCGTATAAAAAAATATAAATAGAAAAAAAAAGTCATGAAGGATGAGGGGGAAACTGCTCGGTTCTCCACAAACACAATATAAGAAATACTGCCCATCTGTATATTTTGAGTTTCAAAATAAATTTTGTTAGCGCACTGCCACTTGGCAGCGCAACCGCAGGGACGGCAGATATAAATACACCAAAACCACTTTTTTCTTCCTCATATGTGAATAATAGGTGAAGGAATCTGCAGATCCGCGGCAGACGGCTGAATAAAGATGCCGATCAGCCGGATAAAGCATCGGCAAATCTCGCTCCTTCCTATTAACCTTTATTCATGCGGGGAGCAGAGCGGAGTCCAGCGAGCTCCGGACGCTGAGCTGTTTGCTTTTTCCGACATGCTTCATGGAATTTTAACCGGGAACACGAGGTCAGAAAGTTTTCCCAGACGATGAAAGGACGCAACAACCTCACTTCTGCTCAGTGCAAAAACTCTGAGATTTATGCATCGTGGAGTAACGACAGCTCCTCTTTGTTGTTGTTGATAATAACTGAAATTGTGGTTCAAACTGCGAACCGATAAATCCGTCCACGCAGCCATCCAAAACCGCCGGTTTTTGGAAGGACATGCCGCGATATTTCAAGGGCTTGACATCTTTACTACTAATGAATCACACTCGCTGTGTCATTTCCCCCTGAAATACAGCAACTCCAACTTTATTTGTCCCAGAGTGAGTAATTATTTCAGCAACAAAAGGACGCGCGCGACGTGAATGTTTATCCGGAGGCTTGAAACGAAAAGTCAGATGTTTGGTTTGGAAAACCTGAAAGGAAACCGTTCTTCCTCCAAAGCCGACTTTATCTCAAGATCTCTGGGTTTTACAAATGAAGAGGAGGGGAAACTACAAGATGGGCAAGAAGAGATTAAGAGCGAGGATGTTGTAGAATTAATGTTTAATTTGGCTGCATTGTTGTGCCGTTTCTCTGTCCGGGAAAACACTACGGATAGTGGTTTAGTCTGCGGCTTCTTATAAGGTTTTACTAATTCTTCACAGTACATATCATAGTTTTTCAGATTTCTATTGATTTTTCTTCTTCATCGTGTAAGATCTTTAATAACTAAAACAGAAAATCGGAGAGTTTTGCCTCCGTGTGTGGAGCTTTTCAAAGTTTTCCCTCCTCTTGAGTCGATATAATCCTGAAACCGAGATGCCAGTGAGCTCCCCTCGTCTTTCCCCGTCATCGCTGTTTGTCTGAGGCTACCGAGACCTTCTGGGCGTCGGCATCCCTTTGATGGGACTCGTGCCTTGAAGACGAGGCCGTTCAATCTGAGAGACCCTGAGATTCAATGAAAGTTTGTGCATCGTAAATTTCTACACGCCGCAGAGGAGGACAGGTTTTTTTTTTGTTTTTTTTTGTATTTTTATTGAAGACCTCTTCGATGGCGTCTGGAGCTTCGGGCGCCGCACAAAGACCTTATTTAAACTCCCTCCTCCGAAGAAAGAAAAGGAGAAAGGAGCTGGGAGGAGACGTAGATCAAAGGCAGAGCCGTGTTGGGCGAGCAGCGAGGTGAGAGTTTGCGTTTCCACCTTAACAGATTCATTCAAAATGGAAACCTGCAAGGTTTTATTAAACCGAGAGTTTCAGGTCGCTGCTGTGCAGGATTCTGAAACGATTCTCGTTTTTCACCGTTTCAGAATTGACCACCTCCTTGATTAAATGCAGCAAAGCCTCTACAAGATGTGTGTTTACGCAAGAAGTGAATGAATTTTTCTACTTCTTCAGAGGATATCTCATTAAACACCCATTGGTTATGACTTTTAAACCACGTATGTGAGTTCATGTTGTGCTGCAGGGTGTTTGTAATCCAGTCTTCACAAAGTGATGTTCCTATACAACTGCATTCTCAATTACATTTTTCTGTAACGTACCACAAATCATTTCTAATCAGTGTATCATTGCTGTTCATTTTACCGCTTTATTGTCGCTCCTTATTGGACAAGGTGGCACTTGTCACCATGGTAACCAAGAAAATGGACGAGAAGCTTCAGATGAAGGTCGTATTTGAACTGAACCAATCGGTTCTAGTGCCTAACCAAGCTTTGTGCATGTAGCAGAGTCTAACAAAGTGTTATTTTCCTTAAACCGAACAATGTCTCAACTACGACGACGACAGAAGACTAAACTTAATTCAGACACTGATGGCGTCTCGTCCAGGTTTTCTGGGTTAAAGTCTAGACCAACGTCAACTTGTCACTCTTTCTTTCTTTTGGCTGCTCTCGACCCACATCACAGGTCACGACTTCCGTTTGTTTAGAAACATTCGAGAACGCAGTTAAGTCGTATAGGAATGTAGTTTCATCTAGATGGATGTTGGCAGAGGATTTGTTGGGTCTTGTGGGCTAGTCGGGGCGTCCATGAGTTTGGCTTGTTCTGGTGTATCCGGGAGATGCTTGTTGGACTGAAATCTGGTGAGTTTGGAGGCTGGGTCAACGTCTTGGGCTCTTGCTTGTGTTTCTTGAGCTGTTCCAGCAGTTCTTGTGGTGTAGCGGGGAGCCTTGAGGAAGCTGTTGCTGTTGGGGAGATCTCAACAGGTGGCTTTCCACTGCAGGAACTTCGGGCAGGTGGGAGGTAAGTTCGGCCTTTCGGACTTTTCTGACCACGATGTTAACCCAGAGTACGAACCGCATGTAACTCCGGTTCTGTGAGCAGGAAGTATGACAATGGAGGTTTGTCAGCTTAGCTTATATGGTGAAGTTTACATTTAGTGTTAAAGTGGAGAAGGCTGCTGTATGACAAGGACATGAGGAGGGCAGGAAATGAGGTTTGTCCTCTCTGAGTTTAACCAGTCAGCATTTTCATCCACACAGCAGCTTTTCAAGGACAGTCAAAGGTACTTCCCTTGGAGTACGTATACAAAAACATGCCAAAGAGGTTCTGTAGGTTTGGTTCTTGTGGTTTGAACATACACGAGGTTCAGCCCAGTCTAAAATGGGCCACAGGTTTGTGCAGTGGACGGTTTCGGTGTCTAGTTCGTCTTCACTTGAATGCCAGGACCAAAGGTTTGTCATTTCACCTACCAGCCGTTCTTTCAAACAATGAAGGCGACTGTAGCTGTCGAGTTTTCCAGGTGCTTTTTCCTTCAAAGCACAGATTTGACTGCCACATGTTTACTTTCCATTGTGCGTTTTTCAATTGTGGTTTTGCTCAAGCAGACGGATTAAGGGATTTGAATGCGGTAGAGGTTCGGCGGTACGGCGGCGTCACGTCTTCTCGCTCACTGCTGCTGTGACAGTGACTGAACCTGGTTTCTGTTGTTGTTGAAACTCTGACACGAAGCTGCTCCAAGAGCCATAAAAACAATAACTGCTTCCAATTAGCCCGCAGTAATTACTCAATAATCAGGAGATAATTGCACCACTTTGACAACTGTCACAGTCTATTCATAACAGAGTACGTGAGCGGGAGTTGGTGCTTTTGCCTCGCTGGTGGCTCGATGTTTGAAGGTGAAAAGTGAAAGAGCGTAAGGACGCAGAGCTGGTTGAAAAGTTTTAGGGCTTGAATGTGAAAATTTACGCAAACAGTGTTTTGTTTTTTTTTGTTCGTTTCTTTCTTTCTGATTTCTTTGTTTCGTCTGTTGAGCCCCGAAAGTCTAAAGAAAATGGATTCACACATCAGTGCAGATGCCTCGGAATTCATGTTGTTTGTGGAAATGCCTTTATTTCCGGCATTTATTGAAATTACCGCCAGCATTTTTAAATAAAAAGTCAAAATAAGGCGGATTTCTGCATAAGAACAGAGAAAAAACACAATTAAATGAAACAACAGTTTTACGACCATTTTGTTTTTTGCACAAAGCCTGGCTGATTTGATGTCGTCGTGCAAAAGCAAACAACAAAGAGCACTTTTTATTCGCAGTGCGGTACCAATCCAACATCCACAGACCGATCAGGTCAGTCTGAATTATCCTGCCGTTGGTTAACAGAAGCAGAAAGTCACTGTAGTTAGCTCTAAACTGCATCCATCCGTCAGACTTCCAGCTGTGCGGCGCGGCTAATACAACCTTGTAAAGCGGCTGTCCGCTCGGCGTCTCGTGTAGACTTCAGACTCCTCGCTCTGTCTCTTATCCTGCACACTGGGCCTGCAGGCTCCTGCATTCACACGTCAATCACTGCCAGAGCAAAGACCTTGATGGTGCAGAGCCATCGGCCTCCGAGGGCCACAGCAGCCGTCCCAGATGAAGATGAAGTTAATAGGAAATCTATCGGCCTGTGACACTGACATGTGGCAGCCGCGGGCACAAGAAGGAGAGTCGACCAGCAACACTGTTTCTGCTCTTTACTATTTAATGACGGCAAACAAACACTTTGAGCCCCGACTGGCTCCTAATTGAGCTCAAAGTACATGTTGCTTTTACATTATTAGGAAAGCATCGCTGGCTGGCTAATGTGGGGGGAAAGACAATCTAATCCGCCTGAGAAAACGTGCAGATAGACAAAACACGAGCAAACAAAGTGGAATGTTTGCAGTACTTTTCAGTATCTGGTTGTGTTTTCTTAAGTCGCAGTGCACTGAGCTCTCAGCTAAATAGGGGACGCTAACATGCTAGCAATGCTATTGCTAACATTTATGAGTCGGCGCTAAACACAATTTACGGCTTCATAGGAATCCAAGCAAACGGGAAGCAAA
Source organism: Stegastes partitus (assembly GCF_000690725.1). Lineage (NCBI taxonomy): Eukaryota > Metazoa > Chordata > Actinopteri > Pomacentridae > Stegastes > Stegastes partitus. The sequence goes on along the minus strand of NW_007577804.1, from coordinate 110,085 downwards.
ATATTAACAAACTGTGCGAGAACGGTGAATAAAATTCCATCGCAATCCCTTATTCCTGAATCCATAGTCTTATTATTTTCAGAACAGCTTCAGTTATTCAGATTTTCCGCCATTTAATATAATAAAATTTGCAGAATCAAATATAACGCAGATTTTTTTGGAAGGTCGATGAGTTAATTTGACTTTTTTGTGATGTCTATCAATAGGTTGCAGCCAGTTGCAGCAGTACTGACAGACTTTATCTTTTTAAAAAACAAACAGCAAATCAGCATTTAGTTTAAGAACTGAAAATGAAATATATATTTAATAAAGAGCCAGTTTAATGTTGTGCTAACTAGCAGCAGCCGCTCCATTTGTTAGCCTTCACTTGAGCTAATTAGCGCTCATGCTAAAATGCTAAAAACATGCTCTGTTAAGCAAACAGACATTTGATTCAAGCAAACTTTAAAACTTCAAATGGGAACAACCAATGACAAAAAAAATTTCTGGTTTTAAATAGATGACGCCACCAAAAAATCACAAGTCAAGTGTATAATGTGGCTTAAAACAGGAGAAAACAGACGAGTTTTGAGTGAGAAAACGTACCAATGTGGCATTACACCCCTACTGATGGTCAAACATCACCATCCTATGTGTAAAACTGCCACCTTTGCTCAAAATTAAACAGAACGGAACTTGTAAAACCACTCAAACACACACTTGTGGAGTTTTTGAAGGTGTCCAACCCATCGCTCGACGAAAAACACTGATATTAAAATAAAGCTCTCACATTTCAAGTCAAATGCAAACACCTTGTCTGAGTATCTGCTGGCTGCATATATTCATCCAGACGAGCGGCTCCCAGCGCCCGGCTGGCTGCAGAGAATGGCTTCATAAAAAGGCACTTTGTCTGAATCTGCGAGCGCTTCGGAGACGATCACAGCAAAGTGGCTTTAAAAAGCTCTGTTCTTTCCGCGCCGCGATGTGAGGCCGCTCTTTTCAAAATTAAACCCTCAGAATACCTCCGAGGATTCTTTTTTTTTTTTTTTTCTTCCAAGGTTTGGAGAGCGGTGGCTTAAAGTGAATGTAATACCCAAACAGAGGGAGGAAGACGCCTTCTTTTCAAATCCCCCCACATTAGCGTGGACGTTCCCTCGCTCCTCCTCCGCCCTCCGCTCCGGCTTCGGCTCATTTGGCACATGGCCTCTCCTGCTCGCTTCCTCCTCGGCCTCGTCATGCTCTCCGTGTTTATCGAGGGCTTCCGCCGTCTTATCTCTCCGAGACGTTATCTTTTCTTCCATCCTTCATTCTCGGACTTCTTCCCCCCCTCTATCCCGCTCTCCCTCCATCCCATTGATGGATGATGCGGCGCAGCGTCGAGGGCCTCAATCAGAGGAGTCGGGGGCTTCGCCGCGGAGAGCAATCTCAAAGCCAATTCCGCCGATAACCATCGCAGGGTGTTGCTACATGACGTCGCAGATATCACCTGCCGAGGCGGAGAAAGAGAGCCGCTGCTGCAGGTGGTGCTTCGCTCAAACTGTAGCGCCGAAGACCAAAACTTTCTCTTTTTTTTTTTTTTTTTCTTTCTGATGTTGTTGCTATCAAGCGGATCAATTGAAAAATGTATTAGTTTGGAGTTCGGCCATGTTGGCTGCCGGCGGCGCTGATTGAAAGAGGAGGCGGGGATGTGGGGCTGGAGGGGGAATGGGAAGGTTGTACATATTACAGATTATAACGAGTAGCATCACAGAAACGCTGC
>NW_007577804.1:104468-106351 GCF_000690725.1 Stegastes partitus | reverse complement strand
TTTTTTACATTTTTGAACATTTTAGCGCTCTACTGTTTTTTTAAACATATTTTTGCTCTTGCTGCCAGATTTTCGTTTCTTTTTTAATGAGATTTTAAAGCTTTTCTCCGTTTTCTACATCCCATAAGAAACGCTGAGTCGACCTTCTAGGAGAGGAAACACTCTTCTTTCGACCTCCGAGTGCTTCTGGCCAACAGGCCCACAGGTCTGAGCCCTCTCTCCTGCACTCGTTTGCATTTGAAACACCAACGAGAGACTAAACGAGCGTCTCCTCCTCCGCCGCCGTCGCCGCCGCCGCCGCCGCCATGGCGTGTTTACCTGCTGCAAACACGAGGCTCGGTGTCGCCCCCGAAGCCACTCGTCGTTATTTGCTGACACGCTGGAAGGAGTTAAAATGTTTAAGCTGCCTGAAGGGGAAGATTTACACAGGCAGTAATTTAAATCTGCTAATCCGCAGTCCTACATTATTTACAATTCCTATTTTCTGATTGTAATGTTGTCATGGTGTCTAACTCTCCCCGCCATGGAAACATAAACCCAATCCCACCACAAAGCCGGATGCGGCGCCGAGCAGACGGATCTCGGCGCCTTGTGGGAAGTAAAAGCAGCCGACGGCCCAAATAGTCGAGATGTGGGGGAATGTTTTTACTATTTTTACTGCGGAGTGAAACAAATTCATGAGAGGCTTTGTTTTGTCTGTTGTTGTGTCCCTGTTCAGGGGCTAAATTGTCTGAAGTCCCATTTCAAAGGCTCCTTCAACTGCAGCCAAGAAATGGAGCCTGAATTGCCCTGAAATGGTGAAACTCGACCGGTGAGTCTCCGGCGCAGACGATTCTGGGTCAGTCGATGCTTTGAAGCAAACGGAGCGTCTCTCGGATTGCTCTGATGGCCGCAGATTTAGTGTGTGAGATTAGCTTTGTGCAGTATTTGCACAATGCAGGCGCGACACTGACTGACTGGATGAAGGCCTTTTATCACTGATGGAGAGAAAGACCAGAGGAGCAACGCCTGCAAACCTTCACACCATAAACATAAATACAATAAGATAAATAAATGTGTATTAAAGGAATAAATACATCTAAAATATATAAATAAATATAATACATATAAATATGCACAAAAATACATATTAAATAAAGATTAAATATAAAAAAATTAAATAGAAAATAAAAATAAAATAGAAAAATATGTACTAAATAAATTTTAAAAATATACCATGAAAATAAAACAAGTAATTGAATATACAATAAATAATATAAAATAGGTAAATGCATTTAAAATAAATATAAATTAGATGAATAAAAATTAAATAGATAAATAAATATGAAGTGCATGAATAAATAAATAAAAAGTCCGAAATAAATAAATATTAAATAAAGATTCAATATAAAATACTTAAATATGAAGTAAAAAATGCTTAAATTAATAAATAAATAAAAATAAAATAGCTAAATATAAAACAAATAGTAAAACATAGAAAAATACATAAATTAAATATAAAATAGATTAATTAAAATAACTAAATCTAACTAAATAATTATGAAATAAATTTAAATAAAATGACATAAATGTGAAATAAATAGATAAGCATAACCTAAATAAATACATATAAAATAGAATGCATTTAAAATTTGAACATAAATATAAAATAAATATGAAATAAACATGAAAGAAAGAAATATTAAAGAAATATAGAAATATGAAATAAATTAATACACTTAAATATTTCCCTTTGAAAGAAAGTGGAGTAGAAATATAAAGTGGCATCAAATTGAATTACAAAAGTACCTCAATGTACTCAGTTACTTTGATATATATTACATATACACACATACATATAAAATGTATTTTTATTTTTTTTAATATATATTTTTCACTCCTCT
>NW_007577804.1:102642-103980 GCF_000690725.1 Stegastes partitus | reverse complement strand
AGATGGAATCTGGTCACGATCCACGTATCAGCGTTTCCTCTCGTGTCGGTTTTCGATTTGTGCAGTATGGTTGTTTTCCACATTCACAGGAATATCTGCAGTATCTGGATGTAAACATATGTAAGAATCCTCACGATATCAGCAACACCTACGTGTGTTTTCTGCTGTTGTTCCTCCACATGTTGGCACGACTGCTTTGCTGCTGACAAACGTCCTCGCTGTGGGATTAATAGAGGATTATTTTATCTTATCTTAACTTTGTGCCTCGGCGCAGGTGAAAGAAAACAAACAGGGATACACACTCACACTGTTGTCATTAGTAGGAAGCCAAATGTTAATTGGCAGAACTGTAAAGCCATAAAAAAATTTAAAAAAACCTGAGACACCGTTACCGCCGTTAGCCTCCCACCTCATTACACTAACGGAGGACGAATCTCTTCCCGTACTGCCGCTAAAAGCTGCTACCATCATGAAACACCACCGAAGTGTGAGAAATTCTGCAACTAACCTGCTGCAAAAACGTAATAAAACCAAATAATGGAATGAAATAGTTGAAATTTTGTCAATTTGACATCAAAAGTGACACAACAGGCCTTTACTTCCAGGTAAAAGGAGCATTTATGACGATTGTATGTCAGGTGTCTGAGGTGGACGTGGTTCTGTTGGATCACTGTGCAGCCGTGATTCAGCTGATCGAGCCGATTGTTCGCTGATAACAGAGTTTGTCCAGATTCTCAAATCAGAAGCAGAAATTTCACAGCTTTTATTGTGAACAGAGACTCAAGAGTCTCTTTGCCTTGAACAGCAAACATGGTTGTGTTCATTGTTAAAAAATAAAAATAAAAAAATAATAATAAAATTATTAAAAAGATTTTTCTGTATTTTTTTGTTTATTTTTTTTAATATATATTTTTCACTCCTCTGTTGATGTTGCCTCTTAAGCTGTTCAGCATTTTTATTCTTTTTAACGTCCAACTGAGATTATGATCGACGGAAGTTTAATTAAATCTGTTTTCTTTGTACTATTGCTCGGATTATAAACCTACATTTAACGACAGGAAGTCTTGTTAGAACGATCAGGGAGGACTCGGGCCGAGCTTTTGTTTCTTTCTGACCGGTTGGTTCTGACCCGTCGCCCTCCGGTTGCTGCTTCAGGTCGCCTGTTTGGACGACTAACGGACTCCGAGTCTCTTCCGTCCTGAGTGCTGCTGATGTGCTCGTAGCCGTTAGCAGCGTGGCTCTGAGCGGCTCACACCGTCGTGCCACATCTGTACATCTGACATGAAGTTCCTGCATCAGTTCTGGGATTTGTTGTGGATTCTTGCAGCAGAACAAACG
>NW_007577804.1:99813-101813 GCF_000690725.1 Stegastes partitus | reverse complement strand
GTAACAAACTGTAAAATGTTTTTATTAATTTCAGATATTTGCCAATATTTGAACGGAGAAAAATACATATAGTGAGGATTAAAAAACAGATTTTCGTTATTTTGTTAAATTGCAGATAATAATTAGTAAAATCACAGAAAAACTATTGATTTACATGTTGACTGTAAAAAGACAAAAATTCTCATAAATAAAATTTTTGGTTTGTTTGTTTGTTGTTCAACCATTTTTGACCCACGTTATCCTGACCTGGACTCTTACATGTTGGTGTTCTGTGGAGGCAGTTAGTCCAGGATGTTGTTCAGGAGTTTTGGACACAAAAACAAAAGTATGCAAACTGATGAATATGAATTTCTTAAATTCTCAAAACCCAGAAACTCTGGACTGAAAACGAAAACAATAATTTAAAAAATAATGACCTGAAAGATTTTCATCTACATTTTAATACATTTTTCACTAAACTAAGTGCAAATCTTAAGACATTTTCAGTCATTTATCACATTATTGGTTCAAGTGACACAGAAACTAAACTGAGAAAGTATCCTGTAATTGACCCACTTTCACTAAAACACAGCACTCAGGTGATAATTAGCAATTAGTGCATTTACAGTGAGCGCTCCAGAATCAAACCAACTGCAGGATTTAAATAATGAGGGAGAAAAAAAGCTCTCATGAAGCTCTGATATCTTTACAATCTGTGCGGCCCGGACTGTGAAGTGAAACCAGTTGGTTCACCTTGTGGGAGCAGGTAAACCGAACAGCGGCGTCAGTTTCTGGTCTGTGCGCTCGGGTCATCTCTGGGGAGGCGTCTTGGTGTCTCTCTGTTTGTTTACAAGAGCCCTCCACATGCTATGAAAGAAGTAAGAGGCGTTTATGAGAGCAGAAGCAGCCGTCGGCGTCGCACTGTGGGCGCAGCTCGTCAGCGCTTCTCCTTCTTGCAAGTTTAAACACTTCATCCCCAGAATAACTTGCTCTGCGTGGGAGTGCTCAAACATACTTTTTTTTTTTTCCTCCGCCGTGTAGAGGTGTGATTAGGTGTGTGCCGTGCAATAAGTTTGACTCCTTGTAATATTTTCCCGGGAGACGACTGTATTTGCTTTAGCCTCGGGTGGTGGCTTGATGCATATCGATGCAGACGCTCGATAATGGGCCGAGAGCTCCGCGTTATTGACAGCAGCGACTCCTGGCTCTCTGAAGGCTTCGGAGGGGGGAGGTGGAGGGCAGAGGGAGGGCGGCGTGGAAGAAGAAGAAGAAATGGATAGCGATAAGAGGACAGATATGAGGAGAGTGAAGATCCAGTGTTGCATCAGTCTCCCTGCTTGTCTGGAGCACACAGCTGGGCCGCATAAATCCACAGAATGATGCAGGAAACGCAACGTTATTTACAATTCTGCTTTTTATTTCCAGCCAGGTAACACACAGCCTGCATGCACAAGCAGTCGCACAAACACAGTGCATTCTCAATAACTGTCGCGCCGAGAGGGCGGCGAGTGTAGATCAATTCGGTCCTTATTGCAGCAAATGTTGTGCAGAGAGAGAGAGAGGCAGGAAGAAAAGGATTAAGGTGGGGAGAGCGTTGGACAAGCGGGACTTTGGGGTTTATCTGGGATGAATTATGTCCGAATCTTATGTCACATGAGCAAAAGAGTCTCAGCGAACCGGATGTTCAGGCTGCAGGGATCGTCCAAACATCAGCACAAACCACACAAAGAAATGCATTTCAAAGTGGACGTGATGCTTCTCCTGGTTTTGATCATGATCTGCAGACGTCTCACACCTGGAGCTTCATATCACGAGATAAGTAGTAACATCCTGGTGAAACCTTAAATGAATTTGTTTGATTGTGGCTGTAGCAGGCTCTGTACTGCCAACATTGCCTCATCCACCTTGTTGTCAGCGATGGAAGTCAAGAGCAACAGGAAGTATGACACGTGTCTTTGGAGTTTGTGTGGAGACTGATTCCCTGGAAGTCAGCCATCTTTTTACTAGTATTGTACAAACTG